>NW_027437574.1:300000-507413 GCF_965140245.1 Athene noctua
CGCCACAGGAAAGCTGCTAGCCGGGAATTCTCTGCCTGGTTCTACCCGCTGCCCGGAACGCTACGCAGGGCAAAAGCGATTCTCGTCCTCCGTGCTTGCTTTTTCTCAAAAAGAGCCGTGGTGTGCGTTTTCGCCGGAAGACGCGTTTTCGGCCGAAAACGTGAACGTTTGCACTTCCCAGCCACAGGGAAGCTGCTAGCCGGGAATTCTCTGCCTGGTTCTACCCGCTGCCCGGAACGCTACGCAGGGCAAAAGCGATTCTCGTCCTCCGTGCTTGCTTTTTCTCAGAAAGAGCCGTGGTGTGCGTTTTCGCCGGAAAACGCGTTTTTGGCCGAAAACGTGTACGTTTGCACTTCCCAGCCACAGGGAAGGTGCTAGCCTGGAATTCTCTGCCTGGTTCTACCCGCTGCCCGGAACGCTACGCAGGGCAAAAGCGATTCTCGTCCTCCGTGCTTGCTTTTTCTCAGAAAGAGCCGTGGTGTGCGTTTTCGCCGGAAAACGCGTTTTTGGCCGAAAACCTGTAAGTTTGCACTTCCCCGCCACAGGGAAGCTGCTAGCCGGGAATTCTCTGCCTGGTTCTACCCGCTGCCCGGAACGCTACGCAGGGCAAAAGCGATTCTCGTCCTCCGTGCTTGCTTTTTCTCAGAAAGAGCCGTGGTGTGCTTTTTCGCCGAAAACGCGTTTTTGGCCGAAAACGTGTACGTTTGCACTTCCCAGCCACAGGGAAGGTGCTAGCCGGGAATTCTCTGCCTGGTTCTACCCGCTGCCCGGAACGCTAAGCAGGGCAAAAGCGATTCTCGTCCTCCGTGCTTGCTTTTTCTCAGAAAGAGCCGTGGTGTGCGTTTTCGCCGGAAAACGCGTTTTGGGCCGAAAACGTGTACGTTTGCACTTCCCCGCCACAGGGAAGGTGCTAGCCGGGAATTCTCTGCCTGGTTCTACCCGCTGCCCGGAACGCTAAGTAGGGCAAAAGCGATTTCGTCCTCCGTGCTTGCTTTTTCTCAGAAAGAGCCGTGGTGTGCTTTTTCGCCGAAAACGCGTTTTTGGCCGAAAACGTGTACGTTTGCACTTCCCCGCCACAGAGAAGGTGCTAGCCGGGAATTCTCTGCCTGGTTGTACCCGCTGCCCGGAACGCTACGCAGGGCAAAAGCGATTCTCGTCCTCCGTGCTTGCTTTTTCTCAGAAAGAGCCGTGGTGTGCGTTTTCGCCGGAAAACGCGTTTTCGGCCGAAAACGTGTACGTTTGCACTTCCCCGCCACAGGGAAGCTGCTAGCCGGGAATTCTCTGCCTGGTTCTACCCGCTGCCTGGAAGGCTACGCAGGGCAAAAGCGATTCTCGTCCTCCGTGCTTGCTTTTTTCAGAAAGAGCCGTGGTGTGCGTTTTCGCCGGAAAACGCGTTTTCGGCCGAAAACGTGTACGTTTGCACTTCCCGGCCACAGGGAAGCTGCTAGCCGGGAATTCTCTGCCTGGTTCTACCCGCTGCCCGGAACGCTACGCAGGGCAAAAGCGATTCTCGTCCTCCGTGCTTGCTTTTTCTCAGAAAGAGCCGTGGTGTGCGTTTTCGCCGGAAAACGCGTTTTTGGCCGAAAACGTGTACGTTTGCACTTCCCCGCCACAGGGAAGCTGCTAGCCGGGAATTCTCTGCCTGGTTCAACCCGCTGCCCGGAAGGCTACGCAGGGCAAAAGCGATTCTCGTCCTCCGTGCTTGCTTTTTCTCAGAAAGAGCCGTGGTGTGCGTTTTCGCCGGAAAACGCGTTTTCGGCCGAAAACGTGTACGTTTGCACTTCCCGGCCACAGGGAAGCTGCTAGCCGGGAATTCTCTGCCTGGTTGTACCCGCTGCCCGGAACGCTACGCAGGGCAAAAGCGATTCTCGTCCTCCGTGCTTGCTTTTTCTCAGAAAGAGCCGTGGTGTGCGTTTTCGCCGGAAAACGCGTTTTTGGCCGAAAACGTGTACGTTTGCACTTCCCCGCCACAGGGAAGCTGCTAGCCGGGAATTCTCTGCCTGGTTCTACCCGCTGCCCGGAACGCTACGCAGGGCAAAAGCGATTCTCGTCCTCCGTGCTTGCTTTTTCTCAGAAAGAGCCGTGGTGTGCGTTTTCGCCGGAAAACGCGTTTTTGGCCGAAAACGTGTACGTTTGCACTTCCCAGCCACAGAGAAGGTGCTAGCCGGGAATTCTCTGCCTGGTTCTACCCGCTGCCCGGAACGCTAAGCAGGGCAAAAGCGATTCTCGTCCTCCGTGCTTGCTTTTTCTCAGAAAGAGCCGTGGTGTGCGTTTTCGCCGGAAAACGCGTTTTCGGCCGAAAACGTGTACGTTTGCACTTCCCAGCCACAGGGAAGGTGCTAGCCGGGAATTCTCTGCCTGGTTCTACCCGCTGCCCGGAACGCTACGCAGGGCAAAAGCGATTCTCGTCCTCCGTGCTTGCTTTTTCTCAGAAAGAGCCGTGGTGTGCGTTTTCGCCGAAAAGGAGTTTTTGGCCGAAAACGTGTACGTTTGCACTTCCCCGCCACAGTGAAGGTGCTAGCCGGGAATTCTCTGCCTGGTTCTACCCGCTGCCCGGAACGCTACGCAGGGCAAAAGCGATTCTCGTCCTCCGTGCTTGCTTTTTCTCAGAAAGAGCCGTGGTGTGCTTTTTCGCCGAAAACGCGTTTTCGGCCGAAAACGTGTACGTTTGCACTTCCCAGCCACAGGGAAGGTGCTAGCCTGGAATTCTCTGCCTGGTTCTACCCGCTGCCCGGAACGCTACGCAGGGCAAAAGCGATTCTCGTCCTCCGTGCTTGCTTTTTCTCAGAAAGAGCCGTGGTGTGCTTTTTCGCCGAAAACGCGTTTTTGACCGAAAACGTGTACGTTTGCAATTCCCTGCCACAGAGAAGGTGCTAGCCGGGAATTCTCTGCCTGGTTCTACCCGCTGCCCGGAAGGCTACGCAGGGCAAAATCGATTCCTGTCCTCCGTGCTTGCTTTTTCTCAGAAAGAGCCGTGGTGTGCGTTTTCGCCGGAAAACGCGTTTTCGGCCGAAAACGTGTACGTTTGCACTTCCCGGCCACGGGGAAGCTGCTAGCCGGGAATTCTCTGCCTGGTTCTACCCGCTGCCCGGAACGCTACGCAGGGCAAAAGCGATTCTCGTCCTCCGTGCTTGCTTTTTCTCAGAAAGAGCCGTGGTGTGCGTTTTCGCCGGAAAACGCGTTTTCGGCCGAAAACGTGTACGTTTGCACTTCCCCGCCACAGGGAAGCTGCTAGCCGGGAATTCTCTGCCTGGTTCTACCCGCTGCCCGGAACGCTACGCAGGGCAAAAGCGATTCTCGTCCTCCGTGCTTGCTTTTTCTCAGAAAGAGCCGTGGTGTGCGTTTTCGCCGGAAAACGCGTTTTCGGCCGAAAACGTGTACGTTTGCACTTCCCCGCCACAGGGAAGCTGCTAGCCGGGAATTCTCTGCCTGGTTCTACCCGCTGCCCGGAACGCTACGCAGGGCAAAAGCGATTCTCGTCCTCCGTGCTTGCTTTTTCTCAAAAAGAGCCGTGGTGTGCGTTTTCGCCGGAAGACGCGTTTTCAGCCGAAAACGTGAACGTTTGCTCTTCCCAGCCACAGGGAAGCTGCTAGCCGGGAATTCTCTGCCTGGTTCTACCCGCTGCCCGGAAGGCTACGCAGGGCAAAAGCGATTCTCGTCCTCCGTGCTTGCTTTTTCTCAGAAAGAGCCGTGGTGTGCTTTTTCGCCGAAAACGCGTTTTTGGCCGAAAACGTGTACGTTTGCACTTCCCAGCCACAGAGAAGCTGCTAGCCGGGAATTCTCTGCCTGGTTCTACCCGCTGCCCGGAACGCTAAGCAGGGCAAAAGCGATTCTCGTCCTCCGTGCTTGCTTTTTCTCAGAAAGAGCCGTGGTGTGCGTTTTCGCCGGAAAACGCGTTTTTGGCCGAAAACGTGTACGTTTGCACTTCCCAGCCACAGGGAAGGTGCTAGCCGGGAATTCTCTGCCTGGTTGTACCCGCTGCCCGGAACGCTACGCAGGGCAAAAGCGATTCTCGTCCTCCGTGCTTGCTTTTTCTCAGAAAGAGCCGTGGTGTGCGTTTTCGCCGGAAAACGCGTTTTTGGCCGAAAACGTGTACGTTTGCACTTCCCCGCCACAGGGAAGCTGCTAGCCGGGAATTCTCTGCCTGGTTCTACCCGCTGCCCGGAACGCTACGCAGGGCAAAAGCGATTCTCGTCCTCCGTGCTTGCTTTTTCTCAGAAAGAGCCGTGGTGTGCGTTTTCGCCGGAAAACGCGTTTTCGGCCGAAAACGTGTACTTTTGCACTTCCCGGCCACAGGGAAGCTGCTAGCCGGGAATTCTCTGCCTGGTTCTACCCGCTGCCCGGAACGCTACGCAGGGCAAAAGCGATGCTCGTCCTCCGTGCTTGCTTTTTCTCAGAAAGAGCCGTGGTGTGCGTTTTCGCCGGAAAACGCGTTTTCGGCCGAAAACGTGTACGTTTGCACTTCCCCGCCACAGGGAAGCTGCTAGCCGGGAATTCTCTGCCTGGTTCTACCCGCTGCCCGGAACGCTACGCAGGGCAAAAGCGATTCTCGTCCTCCGTGCTTGCTTTTTCTCAGAAAGAGCCGTGGTGTGCGTTTTCGCCGGAAAACGCGTTTTCGGCCGAAAAAGTGTACGTTTGCACTTCCCCGCCACAGGGAAGCTGCTAGCCGGGAATTCTCTGCCTGGTTCTACCCGCTGCCCGGAACGCTACGCAGGGCAAAAGCGATTCTCGTCCTCCGTGCTTGCTTTTTCTCAGAAAGAGCCGTGGTGTGCGTTTTCGCCGGAAAACGAGTTTTCGGCCGAAAACGTGTACGTTTGCACTTCCCCGCCACAGGGAAGCTGCTAGCCGGGAATTCTCTGCCTGGTTCTACCCGCTGCCCGGAACGCTACGCAGGGCAAAAGCGATTCTCGTCCTCCGTGCTTGCTTTTTCTCAGAAAGAGCCGTGGTGTGCTTTTTCGCCGAAAACGCGTTTTCGGCCGAAAACGTGTACGTTTGCACTTCCCAGCCACAGGGAAGCTGCTAGCCGGGAATTCTCTGCCTGGTTCTACCCGCTGCCCGGAACGCTACGCAGGGCAAAAGCGATTCTCGTCCTCCGTGCTTGCTTTTTCTCAGAAAGAGCCGTGGTGTGCGTTTTCGCCGGAAAACGCGTTTTTGGCCGAAAACGTGTACGTTTGCACTTCCCAGCCACAGGGAAGCTGCTAGCCGGGAATTCTCTGCCTGGTTCTACCCGCTGCCCGGAACGCTACGCAGGGCAAAAGCGATTCTCGTCCTCCGTGCTTGCTTTTTCTCAGAAAGAGCCGTGGTGTGCGTTTTCGCCGGAAAACGCGTTTTTGGCCGAAAACGTGTACGTTTGCACTTCCCCGCCACAGTGAAGGTGCTAGCCAGGAATTCTCTGCCTGGTTCTACCCGCTGCCCGGAACGCTACGCAGGGCAAAAGCGATTCTCGTCCTCCGTGCTTGCTTTTTCTCAGAAAGAGCCGTGGTGTGCTTTTTCGCCGAAAACGCGTTTTCGGCCGAAAACGTGTACGTTTGCACTTCCCAGCCACAGAGAAGGTGCTAGCCGGGAATTCTCTGCCTGGTTCTACCCGCTGCCCGGAACGCTAAGCAGGGCAAAAGCGATTCTCGTCCTCCGTGCTTGCTTTTTCTCAGAAAGAGCCGTGGTGTGCGTTTTCGCCGGAAAACGCGTTTTTGGCCGAAAACCTGTACGTTTGCACTTCCCAGCCACAGGGAAGGTGCTAGCCGGGAATTCTCTGCCTGGTTGTACCCGCTGCCCGGAACGCTACGCAGGGCAAAAGCGATTCTCGTCCTCCGTGCTTGCTTTTTCTCAGAAAGAGCCGTGGTGTGCGTTTTCGCCGGAAAACGCGTTTTTGGCCGAAAACGTGTACGTTTGCACTTCCCCGCCACAGGGAAGGTGCTAGCCGTGAATTCTCTGCCTGGTTCTACCGCTGCCCGGAAGGCTACGCAGGGCAAAAGCGATTCTCGTCCTCCGTGCTTGCTTTTTCTCAGAAAGAACCGTGGTGTGCGTTTTCGCCGGAAAACGCGTTTTCGGCCGAAAACGTGTACGTTTGCTCTTCCCCGCCACAGGGAAGCTGCTAGCCGGGAATTCTCTGCCTGGTTCTACCCGCTGCCCGGAACGCTACGCAGGGCAAAAGCGATTCTCGTCCTCCGTGCTTGCTTTTTCTCAGAAAGAGCCGTGGTGTGCGTTTTCGCCGGAAAACGCGTTTTTGGCCGAAAACGTGTACGTTTGCACTTCCCAGCCACAGGGAAGGTGCTAGCCTGGAATTCTCTGCCTGGTTCTACCCGCTGCCCGGAACGCTACGCAGGGCAAAAGCGATTCTCGTCCTCCGTGCTTGCTTTTTCTCAGAAAGAGCCGTGGTGTGCGTTTTCGCCGGAAAACGCGTTTTTGGCCGAAAACCTGTAAGTTTGCACTTCCCCGCCACAGGGAAGCTGCTAGCCGGGAATTCTCTGCCTGGTTCTACCCGCTGCCCGGAAGGCTACGCAGGGCAAAAGCGATTCTCGTCCTCCGTGCTTGCTTTTTCTCAGAAAGAGCCGTGGTGTGCGTTTTCGCCGGAAAACGCGTTTTTGGCCGAAAACGTGTACGTTTGCACTTCCCAGCCACAGGGAAGGTGCTAGCCGTGAATTCTCTGCCTGGTTCTACCGCTGCCCGGAAGGCTACGCAGGGCAAAAGCGATTCTCGTCCTCCGTGCTTGCTTTTTCTCAGAAAGAACCGTGGTGTGCGTTTTCGCCGGAAAACGCGTTTTCGGCCGAAAACGTGTACGTTTGCTCTTCCCCGCCACAGGGAAGCTGCTAGCCGGGAATTCTCTGCCTGGTTCTACCCGCTGCCCGGAACGCTACGCAGGGCAAAAGCGATTCTCGTCCTCCGTGCTTGCTTTTTCTCAGAAAGAGCCGTGGTGTGCGTTTTCGCCGGAAAACGCGTTTTTGGCCGAAAACGTGTACGTTTGCACTTCCCAGCCACAGGGAAGGTGCTAGCCTGGAATTCTCTGCCTGGTTCTACCCGCTGCCCGGAACGCTACGCAGGGCAAAAGCGATTCTCGTCCTCCGTGCTTGCTTTTTCTCAGAAAGAGCCGTGGTGTGCGTTTTCGCCGGAAAACGCGTTTTTGGCCGAAAACCTGTAAGTTTGCACTTCCCCGCCACAGGGAAGCTGCTAGCCGGGAATTCTCTGCCTGGTTCTACCCGCTGCCCGGAACGCTACGCAGGGCAAAAGCGATTCTCGTCCTCCGTGCTTGCTTTTTCTCAGAAAGAGCCGTGGTGTGCGTTTTCGCCGAAAACTCGTTTTCGGCCGAAAACGTGTACGTTTGCAATTCCCGGCCACAGGGAAGCTGCTAGCCGGGAATTCTCTGCCTGGTTCTACCCGCTGCCCGGAACGCTACGCAGGGCAAAAGCGATTCTCGTCCTCCGTGCTTGCTTTTTCTCAGAAAGAGCCGTGGTGTGCTTTTTCGCCGAAAACGCGTTTTCGGCCGAAAACGTGTACGTTTGCACTTCCCCGCCACAGGGAAGGTGCTAGCCTAGAATTCTCTGCCTGGTTCTACCCGCTGCCCGTAACGCTACGCAGGGCAAAAGCGATTCTCGTCCTCCGTGCTTGCTTTTTCTCAGAAAGAGCCGTGGTGTGCGTTTTCGCCGGAAAACGAGTTTTCGGCCGAAAACGTGTACGTTTGCACTTCCCGGCCACAGGGAAGCTGCTAGCCGGGAATTCTCTGCCTGGTTCTACCCGCTGCCCGGAACGCTACGCAGGGCAAAAGCGATTCTCGTCCTCCGTGCTTGCTTTTTCTCAGAAAGAGCCGTGGTGTGCGTTTTCGCCGGAAAACGCGTTTTCAGCCGAAAACGTGAACGTTTGCACTTCCCAGCCACAGGGAAGGTGCTAGCCGGGAATTCTCTGCCTGGTTCTACCCGCTGCCCGGAACGCTACGCAGGGCAAAAGCGATTCTCGTCCTCCGTGCTTGCTTTTTCTCAGAAAGAGCCGTGGTGTGCGTTTTCGCCGGAAAACGCGGTTTTGGCCGAAAACGTGTACGTTTGCACTTCCCCGCCACAGGGAAGGTGCTAGCCGGGAATTCTCTGCCTGGTTCTACCCGCTGCCCGGAAGGCTACGCAGGGCAAAGCGATTCTCGTCCTCCGTGCTTGCTTTTTTCAGAAAGAGCCGTGGTGTGCGTTTTCGCCGGAAAACGCGTTTTCGGCCGAAAACGTGTACGTTTGCACTTCCCCGCCACAGGGAAGCTGCTAGCCGGGAATTCTCTGCCTGGTTCTACCCGCTGCCCGGAACGCTACGCAGGGCAAAAGCGATTCTCGTCCTCCGTGCTTGCTTTTTCTCAGAAAGAGCCGTGATGTGCGTTTTCGCCGGAAAACGCGTTTTTGGCCGAAAACCTGTACGTTTGCACTTCCCCGCCACAGGGAAGCTGCTAGCCGGGAATTCTCTGCCTGGTTCTACCCGCTGCCCGGAACGCTACGCAGGGCAAAAGCGATTCCTGTCCTCCGTGCTTGCTTTTTCTCAGAAAGAGCCGTGGTGTGCTTTTTCGCCGAAAACGCGTTTTTGGCCGAAAACGTGTACGTTTGCACTTCCCAGCCACAGAGAAGGTGCTAGCCGGGAATTCTCTGCCTGGTTCTACCCGCTGCCCGGAACGCTAAGCAGGGCAAAAGCGATTCTCGTCCTCCGTGCTTGCTTTTTCTCAGAAAGAGCCGTGGTGTGCGTTTTCGCCGGAAAACGCGTTTTTGGCCGAAAACGTGTACGTTTGCACTTCCCAGCCACAGGGAAGGTGCTAGCCGGGAATTCTCTGCCTGGTTGTACCCGCTGCCCGGAACGCTACGCAGGGCAAAAGCGATTCTCGTCCTCCGTGCTTGCTTTTTCTCAGAAAGAGCCGTGGTGTGCGTTTTCGCCGGAAAACGCGTTTTCGGCCGAAAACGTGTACGTTTGCACTTCCCCGCCACAGGGAAGCTGCTAGCCGGGAATTCTCTGCCTGGTTCTACCCGCTGCCCGGAACGCTACGCAGGGCAAAAGCGATTCTCGTCCTCCGTGCTTGCTTTTTCTCAAAAAGAGCCGTGGTGTGCGTTTTCGCCGGAAGACGCGTTTTCGGCCGAAAACGTGAACGTTTGCACTTCCCAGCCACAGGGAAGCTGCTAGCCGGGAATTCTCTGCCTGGTTCTACCCGCTGCCCGGAACGCTACGCAGGGCAAAAGCGATTCTCGTCCTCCGTGCTTGCTTTTTCTCAGAAAGAACCGTGGTGTGCGTTTTCGCCGGAAAACGCGTTTTCGGCCGAAAACGTGTACGTTTGCACTTCCCCGCCACAGGGAAGCTGTTAGCCGGGAATTCTCTGCCTGGTTCTACCCGCTGCCCGGAACGCTACGCAGGGCAAAAGCGATTCTCGTCCTCCGTGCTTGCTTTTTCTCAGAAAGAGCCGTGGTGTGCGTTTTCGCCGGAAAACGCGTTTTCGGCCGAAAACGTGTACGTTTGCACTTCCCCGCCACAGGGAAGCTGCTAGCCGGGAATTCTCTGCCTGGTTCTACCCGCTGCCCGGAACGCTACGCAGGGCAAAAGCGATTCTCGTCCTCCGTGCTTGCTTTTTCTCAAAAAGAGCCGTGGTGTGCGTTTTCGCCGGAAGACGCGTTTTCAGCCGAAAACGTGAACGTTTGCTCTTCCCAGCCACAGGGAAGCTGCTAGCCGGGAATTCTCTGCCTGGTTCTACCCGCTGCCCGGAACGCTACGCAGGGCAAAAGCGATTCTCGTCCTCCGTGCTTGCTTTTTCTCAGAAAGAGCCGTGGTGTGCTTTTTCGCCGAAAACGCGTTTTTGGCCGAAAACGTGTACGTTTGCACTTCCCAGCCACAGAGAAGCTGCTAGCCGGGAATTCTCTGCCTGGTTCTACCCGCTGCCCGGAACGCTAAGCAGGGCAAAAGCGATTCTCGTCCTCCGTGCTTGCTTTTTCTCAGAAAGAGCCGTGGTGTGCGTTTTCGCCGGAAAACGCGTTTTTGGCCGAAAACGTGTACGTTTGCACTTCCCAGCCACAGGGAAGGTGCTAGCCGGGAATTCTCTGCCTGGTTGTACCCGCTGCCCGGAACGCTACGCAGGGCAAAAGCGATTCTCGTCCTCCGTGCTTGCTTTTTCTCAGAAAGAGCCGTGGTGTGCGTTTTCGCCGGAAAACGCGTTTTTGGCCGAAAACGTGTACGTTTGCACTTCCCCGCCACAGGGAAGCTGCTAGCCGGGAATTCTCTGCCTGGTTCTACCCGCTGCCCGGAACGCTACGCAGGGCAAAAGCGATTCTCGTCCTCCGTGCTTGCTTTTTCTCAGAAAGAGCCGTGGTGTGCGTTTTCGCCGGAAAACGCGTTTTCGGCCGAAAACGTGTACTTTTGCACTTCCCGGCCACAGGGAAGCTGCTAGCCGGGAATTCTCTGCCTGGTTCTACCCGCTGCCCGGAACGCTACGCAGGGCAAAAGCGATGCTCGTCCTCCGTGCTTGCTTTTTCTCAGAAAGAGCCGTGGTGTGCGTTTTCGCCGGAAAACGCGTTTTCGGCCGAAAACGTGTACGTTTGCACTTCCCCGCCACAGGGAAGCTGCTAGCCGGGAATTCTCTGCCTGGTTCTACCCGCTGCCCGGAACGCTACGCAGGGCAAAAGCGATTCTCGTCCTCCGTGCTTGCTTTTTCTCAGAAAGAGCCGTGGTGTGCGTTTTCGCCGGAAAACGCGTTTTCGGCCGAAAAAGTGTACGTTTGCACTTCCCCGCCACAGGGAAGCTGCTAGCCGGGAATTCTCTGCCTGGTTCTACCCGCTGCCCGGAACGCTACGCAGGGCAAAAGCGATTCTCGTCCTCCGTGCTTGCTTTTTCTCAGAAAGAGCCGTGGTGTGCGTTTTCGCCGGAAAACGAGTTTTCGGCCGAAAACGTGTACGTTTGCACTTCCCCGCCACAGGGAAGCTGCTAGCCGGGAATTCTCTGCCTGGTTCTACCCGCTGCCCGGAACGCTACGCAGGGCAAAAGCGATTCTCGTCCTCCGTGCTTGCTTTTTCTCAGAAAGAGCCGTGGTGTGCTTTTTCGCCGAAAACGCGTTTTCGGCCGAAAACGTGTACGTTTGCACTTCCCAGCCACAGGGAAGCTGCTAGCCGGGAATTCTCTGCCTGGTTCTACCCGCTGCCCGGAACGCTACGCAGGGCAAAAGCGATTCTCGTCCTCCGTGCTTGCTTTTTCTCAGAAAGAGCCGTGGTGTGCGTTTTCGCCGGAAAACGCGTTTTTGGCCGAAAACGTGTACGTTTGCACTTCCCAGCCACAGGGAAGCTGCTAGCCGGGAATTCTCTGCCTGGTTCTACCCGCTGCCCGGAACGCTACGCAGGGCAAAAGCGATTCTCGTCCTCCGTGCTTGCTTTTTCTCAGAAAGAGCCGTGGTGTGCGTTTTCGCCGGAAAACGCGTTTTTGGCCGAAAACGTGTACGTTTGCACTTCCCCGCCACAGTGAAGGTGCTAGCCAGGAATTCTCTGCCTGGTTCTACCCGCTGCCCGGAACGCTACGCAGGGCAAAAGCGATTCTCGTCCTCCGTGCTTGCTTTTTCTCAGAAAGAGCCGTGGTGTGCTTTTTCGCCGAAAACGCGTTTTCGGCCGAAAACGTGTACGTTTGCACTTCCCAGCCACAGAGAAGGTGCTAGCCGGGAATTCTCTGCCTGGTTCTACCCGCTGCCCAGAACGCTACGCAGGGCAAAAGCGATTCTCGTCCTCCGTGCTTGCTTTTTCTCAGAAAGAGCCGTGGTGTGCGTTTTCGCCGGAAAACGCGTTTTCGGCCGAAAACGTGTACGTTTGCACTTCCCCGCCACAGGGAAGCTGCTAGCCGGGAATTCTCTGCCTGGTTCTACCCGCTGCCCGGAAGGCTACGCAGGGCAAAAGCGATTCTCGTCCTCCGTGCTTGCTTTTTCTCAGAAAGAGCCGTGGTGTGCGTTTTCGCCGGAAAACGCGTTTTCGGCCGAAAACGTGTACGTTTGCACTTCCCCGCCACAGGGAAGCTGCTAGCCGGGAATTCTCTGCCTGGTTCTACCCGCTGCCCGGAACGCTACGCAGGGCAAAAGCGATTCTCGTCCTCCGTGCTTGCTTTTTCTCAAAAAGAGCCGTGGTGTGCGTTTTCGCCGGAAAACGCGTTTTCGGCCGAAAACGTGAACGTTTGCACTTCCCAGCCACAGGGAAGCTGCTAGCCGGGAATTCTCTGCCTGGTTCTACCCGCTGCCCGGAAGGCTACGCAGGGCAAAAGCGATTCTCGTCCTCCGTGCTTGCTTTTTCTCAGAAAGAGCCGTGGTGTGCGTTTTCGCCGGAAAACGCGTTTTCGGCCGAAAACGTGAACGTTTGCACTTCCCAGCCACAGGGAAGCTGCTAGCCGGGAATTCTCTGCCTGGTTCTACCCGCTGCCCGGAACGCTACGCAGGGCAAAAGCGATTCTCGTCCTCCGTGCTTGCTTTTTCTCAGAAAGAGCCGTGGTGTGCGTTTTCGCCGGAAAACGCGTTTTTGGCCGAAAACGTGTACGTTTGCACTTCCCAGCCACAGGGAAGGTGCTAGCCGTGAATTCTCTGCCTGGTTCTACCCGCTGCCCGGAACGCTACGCAGGGCAAAAGCGATTCTCGTCCTCCGTGCTTGCTTTTTCTCAGAAAGAGCCGTGGTGTGCGTTTTCGCCGGAAAACGCGTTTTCGGCCGAAAACGTGTACGTTTGCACTTCCCCGCCACAGGGAAGCTGCTAGCCGGGAATTCTCTGCCTGGTTCTACCCGCTGCCCGGAACGCTACGCAGGGCAAAAGCGATTCTCGTCCTCCGTGCTTGCTTTTTCTCAGAAAGAGCCGTGGTGTGCTTTTTCGCCGAAAACGCGTTTTTGGCCGAAAACGTGTACGTTTGCACTTCCCAGCCACAGAGAAGGTGCTAGCCGGGAATTCTCTGCCTGGTTCTACCCGCTGCCCGGAACGCTAAGCAGGGCAAAAGCGATTCTCGTCCTCGGTGCTTGCTTTTTCTCAAAAAGAGCCGTGGTGTGCGTTTTCGCCGGAAAACGCGTTTTGGGCCGAAAACGTGTACGTTTGCACTTCCCAGCCACAGGGAAGCTGCTAGCCGGGAATTCTCTGCCTGGTTCTACCCGCTGCCCGGAACGCTACGCAGGGCAAAAGCGATTCTAGTCCTCCAGCTTGCTTTTTCTCAGAAAGAGCCGTGGTGTGCGTTTTCGCCGGAAAACGCGTTTTTGGCCAAAAACGTGTACGTTTGCACTTCCCCGCCACAGGGAAGGTGCTAGCCGGGAATTCTCTGCCTGGTTCTACCGCTGCCCGGAAGGCTACGCAGGGCAAAAGCGATTCTCGTCCTCCGTGCTTGCTTTTTCTCAGAAAGAACCGTGGTGTGCGTTTTCGCCGGAAAACGCGTTTTCGGCCGAAAACGTGTACGTTTGCACTTCCCCGCCACAGGGAAGCTGCTAGCCGGGAATTCTCTGCCTGGTTCTACCCGCTGCCCGGAACGCTACGCAGGGCAAAAGCGATTCTCGTCCTCCGTGCTTGCTTTTTCTCAAAAAGAGCCGTGGTGTGCGTTTTCGCCGGAAGACGCGTTTTCGGCCGAAAACGTGAACGTTTGCACTTCCCAGCCACAGGGAAGCTGCTAGCCGGGAATTCTCTGCCTGGTTCTACCCGCTGCCCGGAACGCTACGCAGGGCAAAAGCGATTCTCGTCCTCCGTGCTTGCTTTTTCTCAGAAAGAGCCGTGGTGTGCGTTTTCGCCGGAAAACGCGTTTTTGGCCGAAAACGTGTACGTTTGCACTTCCCCGCCACAGGGAAGCTGCTAGCCGGGAATTCTCTGCCTGGTTCTACCCGCTGCCCGGAACGCTACGCAGGGCAAAAGCGATTCTCGTCCTCCGTGCTTGCTTTTTCTCAGAAAGAGCCGTGGTGTGCGTTTTCGCCGGAAAACGCGTTTTCGGCCGAAAACGTGTACGTTTGCACTTCCCCGCCACAGGGAAGCTGCTAGCCGGGAATTCTCTGCCTGGTTCTACCCGCTGCCCGGAACGCTACGCAGGGCAAAAGCGATTCTCGTCCTCCGTGCTTGCTTTTTCTCAGAAAGAGCCGTGGTGTGCTTTTTCGCCGAAAACGCGTTTTTGGCCGAAAACGTGTACGTTTGCACTTCCCAGCCACAGAGAAGGTGCTAGCCGGGAATTCTCTGCCTGGTTCTACCCGCTGCCCGGAACGCTACGCAGGGCAAAAGCGATTCTCGTCCTCGGTGCTTGCTTTTTCTCAAAAAGAGCCGTGGTGTGCGTTTTCGCCGGAAAACGCGTTTTGGGCCGAAAACGTGTACGTTTGCACTTCCCCGCCACAGGGAAGCTGCTAGCCGGGAATTCTCTGCCTGGTTCTACCCGCTGCCCGGAACGCTACGCAGGGCAAAAGCGATTCTAGTCCTCCGTGCTTGCTTTTTCTCAGAAAGAGCCGTGGTGTGCGTTTTCGCCGGAAAACGCGTTTTTGGCCGAAAACGTGTACGTTTGCACTTCCCCGCCACAGGGAAGGTGCTAGCCGGGAATTCTCTGCCTGGTTCTACCGCTGCCCGGAAGGCTACGCAGGGCAAAAGCGATTCTCGTCCTCCGTGCTTGCTTTTTCTCAGAAAGAACCGTGGTGTGCGTTTTCGCCGGAAAACGCGTTTTCGGCCGAAAACGTGTACGTTTGCACTTCCCCGCCACAGGGAAGCTGCTAGCCGGGAATTCTCTGCCTGGTTCTACCCGCTGCCCGGAACGCTACGCAGGGCAAAAGCGATTCTCGTCCTCCGTGCTTGCTTTTTCTCAAAAAGAGCCGTGGTGTGCGTTTTCGCCGGAAGACGCGTTTTTGGCCGAAAACGTGAACGTTTGCACTTCCCAGCCACAGGGAAGCTGCTAGCCGGGAATTCTCTGCCTGGTTCTACCCGCTGCCCGGAACGCTACGCAGGGCAAAAGCGATTCTCGTCCTCCGTGCTTGCTTTTTCTCAGAAAGAGCCGTGGTGTGCGTTTTCGCCGGAAAACGCGTTTTTGACCGAAAACCTGTACGTTTGCACTTCCCCGCCACAGGGAAGCTGCTAGCCGGGAATTCTCTGCCTGGTTCTACCCGCTGCCCGGAACGCTACGCAGGGCAAAAGCGATTCTCGTCCTCCGTGCTTGCTTTTTCTCAGAAAGAGCCGTGGTGTGCTTTTTCGCCGAAAACGCGTTTTTGGCCGAAAACGTGTACGTTTGCACTTCCCAGCCACAGAGAAGGTGCTAGCCGGGAATTCTCCGCCTGGTTCTACCCGCTGCCCGGAACGCTAAGCAGGGCAAAAGCGATTTCGTCCTCCGTGCTTGCGTTTTCTCAGAAAGAGCCTTGGTGTGCTTTTTCGCCGAAAACGCGTTTTTGGCCGAAAACGTGTACGTTTGCAATTCCCTGCCACAGGGAAGCTGCTAGCCGGGAATTCTCTGCCTGGTTCTACCCGCTGCCCGGAACGCTACGCAGGGCAAAAGCGATTCTTGTCCTCCGTGCTTGCTTTTTCTCAAAAAGAGCCGTGGTGTGCGTTTTCGCCGGAAAACGCGTTTTCGGCCGAAAACGTGAACGTTTGCACTTCCCAGCCACAGGGAAGCTGCTAGCCGGGAATTCTCTGCCTGGTTCTACCCGCTGCCCGGAACGCTACGCAGGGCAAAAGCGATTCTCGTCCTCCGTGCTTGCTTTTTCTCAGAAAGAGCCGTGGTGTGCGTTTTCGCCGGAAAACGCGTTTTCGGCCGAAAACGTGTACGTTTGCACTTCCCCGCCTCAGGGAAGCTGCTAGCCGGGAATTCTCTGCCTGGTTCTACCCGCTGCCCGGAAGGCTACGCAGGGCAAAAGCGATTCTCGTCCTCCGTGCTTGCTTTTTCTCAGAAAGAGCCGTGGTGTGCGTTTTCGCCGGAAGACGCTTTTTCGGCCGAAAACGTGAACGTTTGCACTTCCCCGCCACAGGGAAGCTGCTAGCCGGGAATTCTCTGCCTGGTTCTACCCGCTGCCCGGAACGCTACGCAGGGCAAAAGCGATTCTCGTCCTCCGTGCTTGCTTTTTCTCAGAAAGAGCCGTGGTGTGCGTTTTCGCCGGAAAACGCGTTTTCGGCCGAAAACGTGTACGTTTGCACTTCCCCGCCACAGGGAAGCTGCTAGCCGGGAATTCTCTGCCTGGTTCTACCCGCTGCCCGTAACGCTACGCAGGGCAAAAGCGATTCTCGTCCTCCGTGCTTGCTTTTTCTCAGAAAGAGCCGTGGTGTGCGTTTTCGCCGGAAAACGCGTTTTTGGCCGAAAACGTGTACGTTTGCACTTCCCCGCCACAGGGAAGCTGCTAGCCGGGAATTCTCTGCCTGGTTCTACCCGCTGCCCGGAACGCTACGCAGGGCAAAAGCGATTCTCGTCCTCCGTGCTTGCTTTTTCTCAGAAAGAGCCGTGGTGTGCGTTTTCGCCGGAAAACGCGTTTTCGGCCGAAAACGTGTACGTTTGCACTTCCCGGCCACAGGGAAGCTGCTAGCCGGGAATTCTCTGCCTGGTTCTACCCGCTGCCCGGAACGCTACGCAGGGCAAAAGCGATTCTCGTCCTCCGTGCTTGCTTTTTCTCAAAAAGAGCCGTGGTGTGCGTTTTCGCCGGAAGACGCGTTTTTGGCCGAAAACGTGAACGTTTGCACTTCCCAGCCACAGGGAAGGTGCTAGCCGGGAATTCTCTGCCTGGTTCTACCCGCTGCCCGGAACGCTACGCAGGGCAAAAGCGATTCTCGTCCTCCGTGCTTGCTTTTTCTCAGAAAGAGCCGTGGTGTGCGTTTTCGCCGGAAAACGCGTTTTTGACCGAAAACCTGTACGTTTGCACTTCCCCGCCACAGGGAAGCTGCTAGCCGGGAATTCTCTGCCTGGTTCTACCCGCTGCCCGGAACGCTACGCAGGGCAAAAGCGATTCTCGTCCTCCGTGCTTGCTTTTTCTCAGAAAGAGCCGTGGTGTGCTTTTTCGCCGAAAACGCGTTTTTGGCCGAAAACGTGTACGTTTGCACTTCCCAGCCACAGAGAAGGTGCTAGCCGGGAATTCTCCGCCTGGTTCTACCCGCTGCCCGGAACGCTAAGCAGGGCAAAAGCGATTTCGTCCTCCGTGCTTGCGTTTTCTCAGAAAGAGCCTTGGTGTGCTTTTTCGCCGAAAACGCGTTTTTGGCCGAAAACGTGTACGTTTGCAATTCCCTGCCACAGGGAAGCTGCTAGCCGGGAATTCTCTGCCTGGTTCTACCCGCTGCCCGGAACGCTACGCAGGGCAAAAGCGATTCTTGTCCTCCGTGCTTGCTTTTTCTCAAAAAGAGCCGTGGTGTGCGTTTTCGCCGGAAAACGCGTTTTCGGCCGAAAACGTGAACGTTTGCACTTCCCAGCCACAGGGAAGCTGCTAGCCGGGAATTCTCTGCCTGGTTCTACCCGCTGCCCGGAACGCTACGCAGGGCAAAAGCGATTCTCGTCCTCCGTGCTTGCTTTTTCTCAGAAAGAGCCGTGGTGTGCGTTTTCGCCGGAAAACGCGTTTTCGGCCGAAAACGTGTACGTTTGCACTTCCCCGCCACAGGGAAGCTGCTAGCCGGGAATTCTCTGCCTGGTTCTACCCGCTGCCCGGAACGCTACGCAGGGCAAAAGCGATTCTCGTCCTCCGTGCTTGCTTTTTCTCAGAAAGAGCCGTGGTGTGCGTTTTCGCCGGAAGACGCTTTTTCGGCCGAAAACGTGAACGTTTGCACTTCCCCGCCACAGGGAAGCTGCTAGCCGGGAATTCTCTGCCTGGTTCTACCCGCTGCCCGTAACGCTACGCAGGGCAAAAGCGATTCTCGTCCTCCGTGCTTGCTTTTTCTCAGAAAGAGCCGTGGTGTGCGTTTTCGCCGGAAAACGCGTTTTCGGCCGAAAACGTGTACGTTTGCACTTCCCCGCCACAGGGAAGCTGCTAGCCGGGAATTCTCTGCCTGGTTCTACCCGCTGCCCGGAAGGCTACGCAGGGCAAAAGCGATTCTCGTCCTCCGTGCTTGCTTTTTCTCAGAAAGAGCCGTGGTGTGCGTTTTCGCCGGAAAACGCGTTTTTGGCCGAAAACGTGTACGTTTGCACTTCCCCGCCACAGGGAAGCTGCTAGCCGGGAATTCTCTGCCTGGTTCTACCCGCTGCCCGGAACGCTACGCAGGGCAAAAGCGATTCTCGTCCTCCGTGCTTGCTTTTTCTCAGAAAGAGCCGTGGTGTGCGTTTTCGCCGGAAAACGCGTTTTCGGCCGAAAACGTGTACGTTTGCACTTCCCGGCCACAGGGAAGCTGCTAGCCGGGAATTCTCTGCCTGGTTCTACCCGCTGCCCGGAACGCTACGCAGGGCAAAAGCGATTCTCGTCCTCCGTGCTTGCTTTTTCTCAGAAAGAGCCGTGGTGTGCGTTTTCGCCGGAAAACGCGTTTTCGGCCGAAAACGTGTACGTTTGCACTTCCCCGCCACAGGGAAGGTGCTAGCCGGGAATTCTCTGCCTGGTTCTACCCGCTGCCCGGAAGGCTACGCAGGGCAAAAGCGATTCTCGTCCTCCGTGCTTGCTTTTTCTCAGAAAGAGCCGTGGTGTGCGTTTTCGCCGGAAAACGCGTTTTCGGCCGAAAACGTGTATGTTTGCACTTCCCGGCCACAGGGAAGCTGCTAGCCGGGAATTCTCTGCCTGGTTCTACCCGCTGCCCGGAACGCTACGCAGGGCAAAAGCTATTCTCGCCCTCCGTGCTTGCTTTTTCTCAGAAAGAGCCGTGGTGTGCGTTTTCGCCGGAAAACGCGTTTTCGGCCGAAAACGTGTACGTTTGCACTTCCCCGCCACAGGGAAGCTGCTAGCCGGGAATTCTCTGCCTGGTTCTACCCGCTGCCCGGAACGCTACGCAGGGCAAAAGCGATTCTCGTCCTCCGTGCTTGCTTTTTCTCAGAAAGAGCCGTGGTGTGCGTTTTCGCCTGAAAACGCGTTTTCGGCCGAAAACGTGTACGTTTGCACTTCCCCGCCACAGGGAAGCTGCTAGCCGGGAATTCTCTGCCTGGTTCTACCCGCTGCCCGGAACGCTACGCAGGGCAAAAGCGATTCTCGTCCTCCGTGCTTGCTTTTTCTCAGAAAGAGCCGTGGTGTGCTTTTTCGCCGAAAACGCGTTTTCGGCCGAAAACGTGTACGTTTGCACTTCCCAGCCACAGGGAAGCTGCTAGCCGGGAATTCTCTGCCTGGTTCTACCCGCTGCCCGGAACGCTACGCAGGGCAAAAGCGATTCTCGTCCTCCGTGCTTGCTTTTTCTCAGAAAGAGCCGTGGTGTGCGTTTTCGCCGAAAAGGAGTTTTTGGCCGAAAACGTGTACGTTTGCACTTCCCAGCCACAGGGAAGGTGCTAGCCGGGAATTCTCTGCCTGGTTCTACCCGCTGCCCGGAACGCTACGCAGGGCAAAAGCGATTCTCGTCCTCCGTGCTTGCTTTTTCTCAGAAAGAGCCGTGGTGTGCGTTTTCGCCGGAAAACGCGTTTTTGGCCGAAAACGTGTACGTTTGCACTTCCCCGCCACAGTGAAGGTGCTAGCCGGGAATTCTCTGCCTGGTTCTACCCGCTGCCCGGAACGCTACGCAGGGCAAAAGCGATTCTCGTCCTCCGTGCTTGCTTTTTCTCAGAAAGAGCCGTGGTGTGCTTTTTCGCCGAAAACGCGTTTTCGGCCGAAAACGTGTACGTTTGCACTTCCCAGCCACAGAGAAGGTGCTAGCCGGGAATTCTCTGCCTGGTTCTACCCGCTGCCCAGAACGCTACGCAGGGCAAAAGCGATTCTCGTCCTCCGTGCTTGCTTT
This sequence comes from Athene noctua, assembly GCF_965140245.1. Classification (NCBI taxonomy): domain Eukaryota; kingdom Metazoa; phylum Chordata; class Aves; order Strigiformes; family Strigidae; genus Athene; species Athene noctua. The sequence continues at coordinate 319,759 of NW_027437574.1, forward strand.
TTCTCAGAAAGAGCCGCGGTGTGCCTTTTCGCCGGAAAACGCGTTTTCGGCCGAAAACGTGTATGTTTGCACTTCCCCGCCACAGGGAAGCTGCTAGCCTGGAATTCTCTGCCTGGTTCTACCCGCTGCCCGGAACGCTACGCAGGGCAAAAGCGATTCTCGTCCTCCGTGCTTGCTTTTTCTCAGAAAGAGCCGTGGTGTGCTTTTTCGCCGAAAACGCGTTTTTGGCCGAAAACGTGTACGTTTGCAATTCCCTGCCACAGAGAAGGTGCTAGCCGGGAATTCTCTGCCTGGTTCTACCCGCTGCCCGGAACGCTACGCAGGGCAAAAGCGATTCTTGTCCTCCGTGCTTGCTTTTTCTCAGAAAGAGCCGTGGTGTGCGTTTTCGCCGGAAAACGCGTTTTCGGCCGAAAACGTGTACGTTTGCACTTCCCGGCCACAGGGAAGCTGCTAGCCGGGAATTCTCTGCCTGGTTCTACCCGCTGCCCGGAACGCTACGCAGGGCAAAAGCGATTCTCGGCCTCCGTGCTTGCTTTTTCTCAAAAAGAGCCGTGGTGTGCGTTTTCGCCGGAAAACGCGTTTTCGGCCGAAAACGTGTACGTTTGCACTTCCCCGCCACAGGGAAGCTGCTAGCCGGGAATTCTCTGCCTGGTTCTACCCGCTGCCCGGAACGCTACGCAGGGCAAAAGCGATTCTCGTCCTCCGTGCTTGCTTTTTCTCAGAAAGAGCCGTGGTGTGCGTTTTCGCCGGAAAACGCGTTTTCGGCCGAAAACGTGTACGTTTGCACTTCCCGGCCACAGGGAAGCTGCTAGCCGGGAATTCTCTGCCTGGTTCTACCCGCTGCCCGGAACGCTACGCAGGGCAAAAGCGATTCTCGTCCTCCGTGCTTGCTTTTTCTCAGAAAGAGCCGTGGTGTGCTTTTTCGCCGAAAACGCGTTATCGGCCGAAAACGTGTACGTTTGCACTTCCCCGCCACAGGGAAGCTGCTAGCCGGGAATTCTCTGCCTGGTTCGACCCGCTGCTCGGAACGCTACGCAGGGCAAAAGCGATTCTCGTCCTCCGTGCTTGCTTTTTCTCAGAAAGAGCCGTGGTGTGCGTTTTCGCCGGAAAACGCGTTTTCGGCCGAAAACGTGTACGTTTGCACTTCCCCGCCACAGGGAAGCTGCTAGCCGGGAATTCTCTGCCTGGTTCTACCCGCTGCCCGGAACGCTACGCAGGGCAAAAGCGATTCTCGTCCTCCGTGCTTGCTTTTTCTCAAAAAGAGCCGTGGTGTGCGTTTTCGCCGGAAAACGCGTTTTCGTCCGAAAACGTGAACGTTTGCACTTCCCAGCCACAGGGAAGCTGCTAGCCGGGAATTCTCTGCCTGGTTCTACCCGCTGCCCGGAACGCTACGCAGGGCAAAAGCGATTCTCGTCCTCCGTGCTTGCTTTTTCTCAGAAAGAGCCGTGGTGTGCGTTATCGCCGAAAACGCGTTTTCGGCCGAAAACGTGTACGTTTGCAATTCCCGGCCACAGGGAAGCTGCTAGCCGGGAATTCTCTGCCTGGTTCTACCCGCTGCCCGGAACGCTACGCAGGGCAAAAGCGATTCTCGTCCTCCGTGCTTGCTTTTTCTCAGAAAGAGCCGTGGTGTGCGTTTTCGCCGGAAAACGCGTTTTCGGCCGAAAACGTGTACGTTTGCACTTCCCCGCCACAGGGAAGCTGCTAGCCGGGAATTCTCTGCCTGGTTCTACCCGCTGCCCGGAACGCTACGCAGGGCAAAAGCGATTCTCGTCCTCCGTGCTTGCTTTTTCTCAGAAAGAGCCGTGGTGTGCGTTTTCGCCGGAAAACGCGTTTTCGGCCGAAAACGTGTACGTTTGCACTTCCCCGCCACAGGGAAGCTGCTAGCCGGGAATTCTCTGCCTGGTTCTACCCGCTGCCCGGAACGCTACGCAGGGCAAAAGCGATTCTCGTCCTCCGTGCTTGCTTTTTCTCAGAAAGAGCCGTGGTGTGCGTTTTCGCCGGAAAACGCGTTTTCGGCCGAAAACGTGTACGTTTGCACTTCCCCGCCACAGGGAAGCTGCTAGCCGGGAATTCTCTGCCTGGTTCTACCCGCTGCCCGGAACGCTACGCAGGGCAAAAGCGATTCTCGGCCTCCGTGCTTGCTTTTTCTCAAAAAGAGCCGTGGTGTGCGTTTTCGCCGGAAAACGCGTTTTCGGCCGAAAACGTGAACGTTTGCACTTCCCCGCCACAGGGAAGCTGCTAGCCGGGAATTCTCTGCCTGGTTCTACCCGCTGCCCGGAACGCTACGCAGGGCAAAAGCGATTCTCGTCCTCCGTGCTTGCTTTTTCTCAGAAAGAGCCGTGGTGTGCTTTTTCGCCGAAAACGCGTTTTCGGCCGAAAACGTGTACGTTTGCACTTCCCCGCCTCAGGGAAGCTGCTAGCCGGGAATTCTCTGCCTGGTTCTACCCGCTGCCCGGAACGCTACGCAGGGCAAAAGCGATTCTCGTCCTCCGTGCTTGCTTTTTCTCAGAAAGAGCCGTGGTGTGCGTTTTCGCCGGAAAACGCGTTTTCGGCCGAAAACGTGGACGTTTGCACTTCCCGGCCACAGGGAAGCTGCTAGCCGGGAATTCTCTGCCTGGTTCTACCCGCTGCCCGGAACGCTACGCAGGGCAAAAGCGATTCTCGTCCTCCGTGCTTGCTTTTTCTCAGAAAGAGCCGTGGTGTGCTTTTTCACCGAAAACGCGTTATCGGCCGAAAACGTGTACGTTTGCACTTCCCCGCCACAGGGAAGCTGCTAGCCGGGAATTCTCTGCCTGGTTCTACCCGCTGCCCGGAACGCTACGCAGGGCAAAAGCGATTCTCGTCCTCCGTGCTTGCTTTTTCTCAGAAAGAGCCGTGGTGTGCGTTTTCGCCGGAAAACGCGTTTTCGGCCGAAAACTTGTACGTTTGCACTTCCCGGCCACAGGGAAGCTGCTAGCCGGGAATTCTCTGCCTGGTTCTACCCGCTGCCCGGAACGCTACGCAGGGCAAAAGCGATTCTCGTCCTCCGTGCTTGCTTTTTCTCAAAAAGAGCCGTGGTGTGCGTTTTCGCCGGAAAACGCGTTTTCGGCCGAAAACGTGTACGTTTGCACTTCCCCGCCACAGGGAAGCTGCTAGCCGGGAATTCTCTGCCTGGTTCTACCCGCTGCCCGGAACGCTACGCAGGGCAAAAGCGATTCTCGTCCTCCGTGCTTGCTTTTTCTCAGAAAGAGCCGTGGTGTGCGTTTTCGCCGGAAAACGCGTTTTTGGCCGAAAACGTGTACGTTTGCACTTCCCAGCCACAGGGAAGCTGCTAGCCGGGAATTCTCTGCCTGGTTCTACCCGCTGCCCGGAACGCTAAGCAGGGCAAAAGCGATTCTCGTCCTCCGTGCTTGCTTTTTCTCAGAAAGAGCCGTGGTGTGCGTTTTCGCCGGAAAACGCGTTTTCGGCCGAAAACGTGTACGTTTGCACTTCCCCGCCACAGGGAAGCTGCTAGCCGGGAATTCTCTGCCTGGTTCTACCCGCTGCCCGGAACGCTACGCAGGGCAAAAGCGATTCTCGTCCTCCGTGCTTGCTTTTTCTCAGAAAGAGCCGTGGTGTGCTTTTTCGCCGAAAACGCGTTTTCGGCCGAAAACGTGTACGTTTGCACTTCCCCGCCACAGGGAAGGTGCTAGCCGGGAATTCTCTGCCTGGTTCTACCCGCTGCCCGTAACGCTACGCAGGGCAAAAGCGATTCTCGTCCTCCGTGCTTGCTTTTTCTCAGAAAGAGCCGTGGTGTGCGTTTTCGCCGGAAAACGAGTTTTCGGCCGAAAACGTGTACGTTTGCACTTCCCCGCCACAGGGAAGCTGCTAGCCGGGAATTCTCTGCCTGGTTCTACCCGCTGCCCGGAAGGCTACGCAGGGCAAAAGCGATTCTCGTCCTCCGTGCTTGCTTTTTCTCAGAAAGAGCCGTGGTGTGCGTTTTCGCCGGAAAACGCGTTTTCGGCCGAAAACGTGTACGTTTGCACTTCCCCGCCACAGGGAAGCTGCTAGCCGGGAATTCTCTGCCTGGTTCTACCCGCTGCCCGGAACGCTACGCAGGGCAAAAGCGATTCTCGTCCTCCGTGCTTGCTTTTTCTCAGAAAGAGCCGTGGTGTGCTTTTTCGCCGAAAACGCATTTTTGGCCGAAAACGTGTACGTTTGCACTTCCCAGCCACAGAGAAGGTGCTAGCCGGGAATTCTCTGCCTGGTTCTACCCGCTGCCCGGAACGCTAAGCAGGGCAAAAGCGATTCTCGTCCTCCGTGCTTGCTTTTTCTCAGAAAGAGCCGTGGTGTGCGTTTTCGCCGGAAAACGCGTTTTTGGCCGAAAACCTGTACGTTTGCACTTCCCAGCCACAGGGAAGGTGCTAGCCGGGAATTCTCTGCCTGGTTGTACCCGCTGCCCGGAACGCTAAGCAGGGCAAAAGCGATTCTCGGCCTCCGTGCTTGCTTTTTCTCAGAAAGAGCCGTGGTGTGCGTTTTCGCCGGAAAACGCGTTTTTGGCCGAAAACGTGTACGTTTGCACTTCCCCGCCACAGGGAAGGTGCTAGCCGTGAATTCTCTGCCTGGTTCTACCGCTGCCCGGAAGGCTACGCAGGGCAAAAGCGATTCTCGTCCTCCGTGCTTGCTTTTTCTCAGAAAGAACCGTGGTGTGCGTTTTCGCCGGAAAACGCGTTTTCGGCCGAAAACGTGTACGTTTGCTCTTCCCCGCCACAGGGAAGCTGCTAGCCGGGAATTCTCTGCCTGGTTCTACCCGCTGCCCGGAACGCTACGCAGGGCAAAAGCGATTCTCGTCCTCCGTGCTTGCTTTTTCTCAGAAAGAGCCGTGGTGTGCGTTTTCGCCGGAAAACGCGTTTTTGGCCGAAAACGTGTACGTTTGCACTTCCCAGCCACAGGGAAGGTGCTAGCCTGGAATTCTCTGCCTGGTTCTACCCGCTGCCCGGAACGCTACGCAGGGCAAAATCGATACTCGTCCTCCGTGCTTGCTTTTTCTCAGAAAGAGCCGTGGTGTGCGTTTTCGCCGGAAAACGCGTTTTTGGCCGAAAACCTGTAAGTTTGCACTTCCCCGCCACAGGGAAGCTGCTAGCCGGGAATTCTCTGCCTGGTTCTACCCGCTGCCCGGAACGCTACGCAGGGCAAAAGCGATTCTCGTCCTCCGTGCTTGCTTTTTCTCAGAAAGAGCCGTGGTGTGCTTTTTCGCCGAAAACGCGTTTTTGGCCGAAAACGTGTACGTTTGCACTTCCCAGCCACAGGGAAGCTGCTAGCCGGGAATTCTCTGCCTGGTTCTACCCGCTGCCCGGAACGCTAAGCAGGGCAAAAGCGATTCTCGTCCTCCGTGCTTGCTTTTTCTCAGAAAGAGCCGTGGTGTGCGTTTTCGCCGGAAAACGCGTTTTCGGCCGAAAACGTGTACGTTTGCACTTCCCCGCCACAGGGAAGCTGCTAGCCGGGAATTCTCTGCCTGGTTCTACCCGCTGCCCGGAAGGCTACGCAGGGCAAAAGCGATTCTCGTCCTCCGTGCTTGCTTTTTCTCAGAAAGAACCGTGGTGTGCGTTTTCGCCGGAAAACGCGTTTTCGGCCGAAAACGTGTATGTTTGCACTTCCCGGCCACAGGGAAGCTGCTAGCCGGGAATTCTCTGCCTGGTTCTACCCGCTGCCCGGAACGCTACGCAGGGCAAAAGCTATTCTCGTCCTCCGTGCTTGCTTTTTCTCAGAAAGAGCCGTGGTGTGCGTTTTCGCCGGAAAACGCGTTTTCGGCCGAAAACGTGTACGTTTGCACTTCCCCGCCACAGGGAAGCTGCTAGCCGGGAATTCTCTGCCTGGTTCTACCCGCTGCCCGGAACGCTACGCAGGGCAAAAGCGATTCTCGTCCTCCGTGCTTGCTTTTTCTCAGAAAGAGCCGTGGTGTGCGTTTTCGCCGAAAACGCGTTTTCGGCCGAAAACGTGTACGTTTGCACTTCCCCGCCACAGGGAAGGTGCTAGCCGGGAATTCTCTGCCTGGTTCTACCCGCTGCCCGTAACGCTACGCAGGGCAAAAGCGATTCTCGTCCTCCGTGCTTGCTTTTTCTCAGAAAGAGCCGTGGTGTGCGTTTTCGCCGGAAAACGAGTTTTCGGCCGAAAACGTGTACGTTTGCACTTCCCCGCCACAGGGAAGCTGCTAGCCGGGAATTCTCTGCCTGGTTCTACCCGCTGCCCGGAAGGCTACGCAGGGCAAAAGCGATTCTCGTCCTCCGTGCTTGCTTTTTCTCAGAAAGAGCCGTGGTGTGCGTTTTCGCCGGAAAACGCGTTTTCGGCCGAAAACGTGTACGTTTGCACTTCCCCGCCACAGGGAAGCTGCTAGCCGGGAATTCTCTGCCTGGTTCTACCCGCTGCCCGGAACGCTACGCAGGGCAAAAGCGATTCTCGTCCTCCGTGCTTGCTTTTTCTCAGAAAGAGCCGTGGTGTGCTTTTTCGCCGAAAACGCATTTTTGGCCGAAAACGTGTACGTTTGCACTTCCCAGCCACAGAGAAGGTGCTAGCCGGGAATTCTCTGCCTGGTTCTACCCGCTGCCCGGAACGCTAAGCAGGGCAAAAGCGATTCTCGTCCTCCGTGCTTGCTTTTTCTCAGAAAGAGCCGTGGTGTGCGTTTTCGCCGGAAAACGCGTTTTTGGCCGAAAACCTGTACGTTTGCACTTCCCAGCCACAGGGAAGGTGCTAGCCGGGAATTCTCTGCCTGGTTGTACCCGCTGCCCGGAACGCTACGCAGGGCAAAAGCGATTCTCGTCCTCCGTGCTTGCTTTTTCTCAGAAAGAGCCGTGGTGTGCGTTTTCGCCGGAAAACGCGTTTTTGGCCGAAAACGTGTACGTTTGCACTTCCCCGCCACAGGGAAGGTGCTAGCCGTGAATTCTCTGCCTGGTTCTACCGCTGCCCGGAAGGCTACGCAGGGCAAAAGCGATTCTCGTCCTCCGTGCTTGCTTTTTCTCAGAAAGAACCGTGGTGTGCGTTTTCGCCGGAAAACGCGTTTTCGGCCGAAAACGTGTACGTTTGCTCTTCCCCGCCACAGGGAAGCTGCTAGCCGGGAATTCTCTGCCTGGTTCTACCCGCTGCCCGGAACGCTACGCAGGGCAAAAGCGATTCTCGTCCTCCGTGCTTGCTTTTTCTCAGAAAGAGCCGTGGTGTGCGTTTTCGCCGGAAAACGCGTTTTTGGCCGAAAACGTGTACGTTTGCACTTCCCAGCCACAGGGAAGGTGCTAGCCTGGAATTCTCTGCCTGGTTCTACCCGCTGCCCGGAACGCTACGCAGGGCAAAATCGATACTCGTCCTCCGTGCTTGCTTTTTCTCAGAAAGAGCCGTGGTGTGCGTTTTCGCCGGAAAACGCGTTTTTGGCCGAAAACCTGTAAGTTTGCACTTCCCCGCCACAGGGAAGCTGCTAGCCGGGAATTCTCTGCCTGGTTCTACCCGCTGCCCGGAACGCTACGCAGGGCAAAAGCGATTCTCGTCCTCCGTGCTTGCTTTTTCTCAGAAAGAGCCGTGGTGTGCTTTTTCGCCGAAAACGCGTTTTTGGCCGAAAACGTGTACGTTTGCACTTCCCAGCCACAGGGAAGCTGCTAGCCGGGAATTCTCTGCCTGGTTCTACCCGCTGCCCGGAACGCTAAGCAGGGCAAAAGCGATTCTCGTCCTCCGTGCTTGCTTTTTCTCAGAAAGAGCCGTGGTGTGCGTTTTCGCCGGAAAACGCGTTTTCGGCCGAAAACGTGTACGTTTGCACTTCCCCGCCACAGGGAAGCTGCTAGCCGGGAATTCTCTGCCTGGTTCTACCCGCTGCCCGGAAGGCTACGCAGGGCAAAAGCGATTCTCGTCCTCCGTGCTTGCTTTTTCTCAGAAAGAACCGTGGTGTGCGTTTTCGCCGGAAAACGCGTTTTCGGCCGAAAACGTGTATGTTTGCACTTCCCGGCCACAGGGAAGCTGCTAGCCGGGAATTCTCTGCCTGGTTCTACCCGCTGCCCGGAACGCTACGCAGGGCAAAAGCTATTCTCGTCCTCCGTGCTTGCTTTTTCTCAGAAAGAGCCGTGGTGTGCGTTTTCGCCGGAAAACGCGTTTTCGGCCGAAAACGTGTACGTTTGCACTTCCCCGCCACAGGGAAGCTGCTAGCCGGGAATTCTCTGCCTGGTTCTACCCGCTGCCCGGAACGCTACGCAGGGCAAAAGCGATTCTCGTCCTCCGTGCTTGCTTTTTCTCAGAAAGAGCCGTGGTGTGCGTTTTCGCCGGAAAACGCGTTTTCGGCCGAAAACGTGTACGTTTGCACTTCCCCGCCACAGGGAAGCTGCTAGCCGGGAATTCTCTGCCTGGTTCTACCCGCTGCCCGGAACGCTAAGCAGGGCAAAAGCGATTCTCGTCCTCCGTGCTTGCTTTTTCTCAGAAAGAGCCGTGGTGTGCGTTTTCGCCGAAAACGCGTTTTCGGCCGAAAACGTGTACGTTTGCAATTCCCGGCCACAGGGAAGCTGCTAGCCGGGAATTCTCTGCCTGGTTCTACCCGCTGCCCGGAACGCTACGCAGGGCAAAAGCGATTCTCGTCCTCCGTGCTTGCTTTTTCTCAGAAAGAGCCGTGGTGTGCTTTTTCGCCGAAAACGCGTTTTCGGCCGAAAACGTGTACGTTTGCACTTCCCAGCCACAGAGAAGGTGCTAGCCGGGAATTCTCTGCCTCGTTCTACCCGCTGCCCAGAACGCTACGCAGGGCAAAAGCGATTCTCGTCCTCCGTGCTTGCTTTTTCTCAGAAAGAGCCGTGGTGTGCGTTTTCGCCGGAAAACGCGTTTTTGGCCGAAAACGTGTACGTTTGCACTTCCCCGCCACAGGGAAGGTGCTAGCCTAGAATTCTCTGCCTGGTTCTACCCGCTGCCCGGAAGGCTACGCAGGGCAAAAGCGATTCTCGTCCTCCGTGCTTGCTTTTTCTCAGAAAGAGCCGTGGTGTGCGTTTTCGCCGGAAAACGCGTTTTCGGCCGAAAACGTGTACGTTTGCACTTCCCAGCCACAGGGAAGCTGCTAGCCGGGAATTCTCTGCCTGGTTCTACCCGCTGCCCGGAACGCTACGCAGGGCAAAAGCGATTCTCATCCTCCGTGCTTGCTTTTTCTCAGAAAGAGCCGTGGTGTGCGTTTTCGCCGGAAAACTCGTTTTCGGCCGAAAACGTGTACGTTTGCACTTCCCAGCCACAGGGAAGGTGCTAGCCGGGAATTCTCTGCCTGGTTCTACCCGCTGCCCGGAACGCTAAGCAGGGCAAAAGCGATTCTCGTCCTCCGTGCTTGCTTTTTCTCAGAAAGAGCCGTGGTGTGCGTTTTCGCCGGAAAACGCGTTTTTGGCCGAAAACCTGTACGTTTGCACTTCCCAGCCACAGGGAAGGTGCTAGCCGGGAATTCTCTGCCTGGTTGTACCCGCTGCCCGGAACGCTACGCAGGGCAAAAGCGATTCTCGTCCTCCGTGCTTGCTTTTTCTCAGAAAGAGCCGTGGTGTGCGTTTTCGCCGGAAAACGCGTTTTTGGCCGAAAACGTGTACGTTTGCACTTCCCCGCCACAGGGAAGGTGCTAGCCGTGAATTCTCTGCCTGGTTCTACCGCTGCCCGGAAGGCTACGCAGGGCAAAAGCGATTCTCGTCCTCCGTGCTTGCTTTTTCTCAGAAAGAACCGTGGTGTGCGTTTTCGCCGGAAAACGCGTTTTCGGCCGAAAACGTGTACGTTTGCTCTTCCCCGCCACAGGGAAGCTGCTAGCCGGGAATTCTCTGCCTGGTTCTACCCGCTGCCCGGAACGCTACGCAGGGCAAAAGCGATTCTCGTCCTCCGTGCTTGCTTTTTCTCAGAAAGAGCCGTGGTGTGCGTTTTCGCCGGAAAACGCGTTTTTGGCCGAAAACGTGTACGTTTGCACTTCCCAGCCACAGGGAAGGTGCTAGCCTGGAATTCTCTGCCTGGTTCTACCCGCTGCCCGGAACGCTACGCAGGGCAAAAGCGATTCTCGTCCTCCGTGCTTGCTTTTTCTCAGAAAGAGCCGTGGTGTGCGTTTTCGCCGGAAAACGCGTTTTTGGCCGAAAACCTGTAAGTTTGCACTTCCCCGCCACAGGGAAGCTGCTAGCCGGGAATTCTCTGCCTGGTTCTACCCGCTGCCCGGAACGCTACGCAGGGCAAAAGCGATTCTCGTCCTCCGTGCTTGCTTTTTCTCAGAAAGAGCCGTGGTGTGCTTTTTCGCCGAAAACGCGTTTTTGGCCGAAAACGTGTACGTTTGCACTTCCCAGCCACAGGGAAGCTGCTAGCCGGGAATTCTCTGCCTGGTTCTACCCGCTGCCCGGAACGCTAAGCAGGGCAAAAGCGATTCTCGTCCTCCGTGCTTGCTTTTTCTCAGAAAGAGCCGTGGTGTGCGTTTTCGCCGGAAAACGCGTTTTCGGCCGAAAACGTGTACGTTTGCACTTCCCCGCCACAGGGAAGCTGCTAGCCGGGAATTCTCTGCCTGGTTCTACCCGCTGCCCGGAACGCTACGCAGGGCAAAAGCGATTCTCGTCCTCCGTGCTTGCTTTTTCTCAGAAAGAGCCGTTGTGTGCGTTTTCGCCGAAAACGCGTTTTCGGCCGAAAACGTGTACGTTTGCAATTCCCGGCCACAGGGAAGCTGCTAGCCGGGAATTCTCTGCCTGGTTCTACCCGCTGCCCGGAACGCTACGCAGGGCAAAAGCGATTCTCGTCCTCCGTGCTTGCTTTTTCTCAGAAAGAGCCGTGGTGTGCTTTTTCGCCGAAAACGCGTTTTCGGCCGAAAACGTGTACGTTTGCACTTCCCCGCCACAGGGAAGGTGCTAGCCGGGAATTCTCTGCCTGGTTCTACCCGCTGCCCGTAACGCTACGCAGGGCAAAAGCGATTCTCGTCCTCCGTGCTTGCTTTTTCTCAGAAAGAGCCGTGGTGTGCGTTTTCGCCGGAAAACGAGTTTTCGGCCGAAAACGTGTACGTTTGCACTTCCCCGCCACAGGGAAGCTGCTAGCCGGGAATTCTCTGCCTGGTTCTACCCGCTGCCCGGAAGGCTACGCAGGGCAAAAGCGATTCTCGTCCTCCGTGCTTGCTTTTTCTCAGAAAGAGCCGTGGTGTGCGTTTTCGCCGGAAAACGCGTTTTCGGCCGAAAACGTGTACGTTTGCACTTCCCCGCCACAGGGAAGCTGCTAGCCGGGAATTCTCTGCCTGGTTCTACCCGCTGCCCGGAACGCTACGCAGGGCAAAAGCGATTCTCGTCCTCCGTGCTTGCTTTTTCTCAGAAAGAGCCATGGTGTGCTTTTTCGCCGAAAACGCATTTTTGGCCGAAAACGTGTACGTTTGCACTTCCCAGCCACAGAGAAGGTGCTAGCCGGGAATTCTCTGCCTGGTTCTACCCGCTGCCCGGAACGCTAAGCAGGGCAAAAGCGATTCTCGTCCTCCGTGCTTGCTTTTTCTCAGAAAGAGCCGTGGTGTGCGTTTTCGCCGGAAAACGCGTTTTTGGCCGAAAACGTGTACGTTTGCACTTCCCCGCCACAGGGAAGCTGCTAGCCGGGAATTCTCTGCCTGGTTGTACCCGCTGCCCGGAACGCTACGCAGGGCAAAAGCGATTCTCGTCCTCCGTGCTTGCTTTTTCTCAGAAAGAGCCGTGGTGTGCGTTTTCGCCGGAAAACGCGTTTTTGGCCGAAAACGTGTACGTTTGCACTTCCCCGCCACAGGGAAGGTGCTAGCCGTGAATTCTCTGCCTGGTTCTACCGCTGCCCGGAAGGCTACGCAGGGCAAAAGCGATTCTCGTCCTCCGTGCTTGCTTTTTCTCAGAAAGAACCGTGGTGTGCGTTTTCGCCGGAAAACGCGTTTTCGGCCGAAAACGTGTACGTTTGCTCTTCCCCGCCACAGGGAAGCTGCTAGCCGGGAATTCTCTGCCTGGTTCTACCCGCTGCCCGGAACGCTACGCAGGGCAAAAGCGATTCTCGTCCTCCGTGCTTGCTTTTTCTCAGAAAGAGCCGTGGTGTGCGTTTTCGCCGGAAAACGCGTTTTTGGCCGAAAACGTGTACGTTTGCACTTCCCAGCCACAGGGAAGGTGCTAGCCTGGAATTCTCTGCCTGGTTCTACCCGCTGCCCGGAACGCTACGCAGGGCAAAAGCGATTCTCGTCCTCCGTGCTTGCTTTTTCTCAGAAAGAGCCGTGGTGTGCGTTTTCGCCGGAAAACGCGTTTTTGGCCGAAAACCTGTAAGTTTGCACTTCCCCGCCACAGGGAAGCTGCTAGCCGGGAATTCTCTGCCTGGTTCTACCCGCTGCCCGGAACGCTACGCAGGGCAAAAGCGATTCTCGTCCTCCGTGCTTGCTTTTTCTCAGAAAGAGCCGTGGTGTGCGTTTTCGCCGAAAACGCGTTTTCGGCCGAAAACGTGTACGTTTGCAATTCCCGGCCACAGGGAAGCTGCTAGCCGGGAATTCTCTGCCTGGTTCTACCCGCTGCCCGGAACGCTACGCAGGGCAAAAGCGATTCTCGTCCTCCGTGCTTGCTTTTTCTCAGAAAGAGCCGTGGTGTGCTTTTTCGCCGAAAACGCGTTTTCGGCCGAAAACGTGTACGTTTGCACTTCCCCGCCACAGGGAAGGTGCTAGCCTAGAATTCTCTGCCTGGTTCTACCCGCTGCCCGTAACGCTACGCAGGGCAAAAGCGATTCTCGTCCTCCGTGCTTGCTTTTTCTCAGAAAGAGCCGTGGTGTGCGTTTTCGCCGGAAAACGAGTTTTCGGCCGAAAACGTGTACGTTTGCACTTCCCGGCCACAGGGAAGCTGCTAGCCGGGAATTCTCTGCCTGGTTCTACCCGCTGCCCGGAAGGCTACGCAGGGCAAAAGCGATTCTCGTCCTCCGTGCTTGCTTTTTCTCAGAAAGAGCCGTGGTGTGCGTTTTCGCCGGAAAACGCGTTTTCGGCCGAAAACGTGTACGTTTGCACTTCCCCGCCACAGGGAAGCTGCTAGCCGGGAATTCTCTGCCTGGTTCTACCCGCTGCCCGGAACGCTACGCAGGGCAAAAGCGATTCTCGTCCTCCGTGCTTGCTTTTTCTCAGAAAGAGCCGTGGTGTGCGTTTTCGCCGGAAAACGCGTTTTCAGCCGAAAACGTGAACGTTTGCACTTCCCAGCCACAGGGAAGGTGCTAGCCGGGAATTCTCTGCCTGGTTCTACCCGCTGCCCGGAACGCTACGCAGGGCAAAAGCGATTCTCGTCCTCCGTGCTTGCTTTTTCTCAGAAAGAGCCGTGGTGTGCGTTTTCGCCGGAAAACGCGGTTTTGGCCGAAAACGTGTACGTTTGCACTTCCCAGCCACAGGGAAGGTGCTAGCCGGGAATTCTCTGCCTGGTTCTACCCGCTGCCCGGAACGCTACGCAGGGCAAAAGCGATTCTCGTCCTCCATGCTTGCTTTTTCTCAGAAAGAGCCGTGGTGTGCGTTTTCGCCGGAAAACGAGTTTTCGGCCGAAAACGTGAACGTTTGCACTTCCCGGCCACAGGGAAGCTGCTAGCCGGGAATTCTCTGCCTGGTTCTACCCGCTGCCCGGAACGCTACGCAGGGCAAAAGCGATTCTCGTCCTCCGTGCTTGCTTTTTCTCAGAAAGAGCCGTGGTGTGCGTTTTCGCCGGAAAACGCGTTTTTGGCCGAAAACGTGTACGTTTGCACTTCCCCGCCACAGGGAAGGTGCTAGCCGTGAATTCTCTGCCTGGTTCTACCCGCTGCCCGGAAGGCTACGCAGGGCAAAGCGATTCTCGTCCTCCGTGCTTGCTTTTTTCAGAAAGAGCCGTGGTGTGCGTTTTCGCCGGAAAACGCGTTTTCGGCCGAAAACGTGTACGTTTGCACTTCCCCGCCACAGGGAAGCTGCTAGCCGGGAATTCTCTGCCTGGTTCTACCCGCTGCCCGGAACGCTACGCAGGGCAAAAGCGATTCTCGTCCTCCGTGCTTGCTTTTTCTCAGAAAGAGCCGTGGTGTGCGTTTTCGCCGGAAAACGCGTTTTTGGCCGAAAACCTGTACGTTTGCACTTCCCCGCCACAGGGAAGCTGCTAGCCGGGAATTCTCTGCCTGGTTCTACCCGCTGCCCGGAACGCTACGCAGGGCAAAAGCGATTCCTGTCCTCCGTGCTTGCTTTTTCTCAGAAAGAGCCGTGGTGTGCTTTTTCGCCGAAAACGCGTTTTTGGCCGAAAACGTGTACGTTTGCACTTCCCAGCCACAGAGAAGGTGCTAGCCGGGAATTCTCTGCCTGGTTCTACCCGCTGCCCGGAACGCTAAGCAGGGCAAAAGCGATTCTCGTCCTCCGTGCTTGCTTTTTCTCAGAAAGAGCCGTGGTGTGCGTTTTCGCCGGAAAACGCGTTTTTGGCCGAAAACGTGTACGTTTGCACTTCCCAGCCACAGGGAAGGTGCTAGCCGGGAATTCTCTGCCTGGTTGTACCCGCTGCCCGGAACGCTACGCAGGGCAAAAGCGATTCTCGTCCTCCGTGCTTGCTTTTTCTCAGAAAGAGCCGTGGTGTGCGTTTTCGCCGGAAAACGCGTTTTTGGCCGAAAACGTGTACGTTTGCACTTCCCCGCCACAGGGAAGGTGCTAGCCGTGAATTCTCTGCCTGGTTCTACCGCTGCCCGGAAGGCTACGCAGGGCAAAAGCGATTCTCGTCCTCCGTGCTTGCTTTTTCTCAGAAAGAACCGTGGTGTGCGTTTTCGCCGGAAAACGCGTTTTCGGCCGAAAACGTGTACGTTTGCTCTTCCCCGCCACAGGGAAGCTGCTAGCCGGGAATTCTCTGCCTGGTTCTACCCGCTGCCCGGAACGCTACGCAGGGCAAAAGCGATTCTCGTCCTCCGTGCTTGCTTTTTCTCAGAAAGAGCCGTGGTGTGCGTTTTCGCCGGAAAACGCGTTTTCGGCCGAAAACGTGTACGTTTGCACTTCCCCGCCACAGGAAAGCTGCTAGCCGGGAATTCTCTGCCTGGTTCTACCCGCTGCCCGGAACGCTACGCAGGGCAAAAGCGATTCTCGTCCTCCGTGCTTGCTTTTTCTCAAAAAGAGCCGTGGTGTGCGTTTTCGCCGGAAGACGCGTTTTCGGCCGAAAACGTGAACGTTTGCACTTCCCAGCCACAGGGAAGCTGCTAGCCGGGAATTCTCTGCCTGGTTCTACCCGCTGCCCGGAACGCTACGCAGGGCAAAAGCGATTCTCGTCCTCCGTGCTTGCTTTTTCTCAGAAAGAGCCGTGGTGTGCGTTTTCGCCGGAAAACGCGTTTTTGGCCGAAAACGTGTACGTTTGCACTTCCCAGCCACAGGGAAGGTGCTAGCCTGGAATTCTCTGCCTGGTTCTACCCGCTGCCCGGAACGCTACGCAGGGCAAAAGCGATTCTCGTCCTCCGTGCTTGCTTTTTCTCAGAAAGAGCCGTGGTGTGCGTTTTCGCCGGAAAACGCGTTTTTGGCCGAAAACCTGTAAGTTTGCACTTCCCCGCCACAGGGAAGCTGCTAGCCGGGAATTCTCTGCCTGGTTCTACCCGCTGCCCGGAACGCTACGCAGGGCAAAAGCGATTCTCGTCCTCCGTGCTTGCTTTTTCTCAGAAAGAGCCGTGGTGTGCGTTTTCGCCGGAAAACGCGTTTTGGGCCGAAAACGTGTACGTTTGCACTTCCCCGCCACAGGGAAGGTGCTAGCCGGGAATTCTCTGCCTGGTTCTACCCGCTGCCCGGAACGCTAAGTAGGGCAAAAGCGATTTCGTCCTCCGTGCTTGCTTTTTCTCAGAAAGAGCCGTGGTGTGCTTTTTCGCCGAAAACGCGTTTTTGGCCGAAAACGTGTACGTTTGCACTTCCCCGCCACAGAGAAGGTGCTAGCCGGGAATTCTCTGCCTGGTTGTACCCGCTGCCCGGAACGCTACGCAGGGCAAAAGCGATTCTCGTCCTCCGTGCTTGCTTTTTCTCAGAAAGAGCCGTGGTGTGCGTTTTCGCCGGAAAACGCGTTTTCGGCCGAAAACGTGTACGTTTGCACTTCCCCGCCACAGGGAAGCTGCTAGCCGGGAATTCTCTGCCTGGTTCTACCCGCTGCCCGGAAGGCTACGCAGGGCAAAAGCGATTCTCGTCCTCCGTGCTTGCTTTTTCTCAGAAAGAGCCGTGGTGTGCGTTTTCGCCGGAAAACGCGTTTTCGGCCGAAAACGTGTACGTTTGCACTTCCCCGCCACAGGGAAGGTGCTAGCCGGGAATTCTCTGCCTGGTTCTACCCGCTGCCCGGAACGCTACGCAGGGCAAAAGCGATTCTCGTCCTCCGTGCTTGCTTTTTCTCAGAAAGAGCCGTGGTGTGCGTTTTCGCCGGAAAACGCGTTTTCGGCCGAAAACGTGTATGTTTGCACTTCCCGGCCACAGGGAAGCTGCTAGCCGGGAATTCTCTGCCTGGTTCTACCCGCTGCCCGGAACGCTATGCAGGGCAAAAGCGATTCTCGTCCTCCGTGCTTGCTTTTTCTCAGAAAGAGCCGTGGTGTGCGTTTTCGCCGGAAAACGCGTTTTCGGCCGAAAACGTGTACGTTTGCACTTCCCCGCCACAGGGAAGCTGCTAGCCGGGAATTCTCTGCCTGGTTCTACCCGCTGCCCGTAACGCTACGCAGGGCAAAAGCGATTCTCGTCCTCCGTGCTTGCTTTTTCTCAGAAAGACCCGTGGTGTGCGTTTTCGCCGGAAAACGCGTTTTCGGCCGAAAACGTGTACGTTTGCACTTCCCCGCCACAGGGAAGCTGCTAGCCGGGAATTCTCTGCCTGGTTCTACCCGCTGCCCGGAAGGCTACGCAGGGCAAAAGCGATTCTCGTCCTCCGTGCTTGCTTTTTCTCAAAAAGAGCCGTGGTGTGCGTTTTCGCCGGAAAACGCGTTTTCAGCCGAAAACGTGAACGTTTGCACTTCCCAGCCACAGGGAAGCTGCTAGCCGGGAATTCTCTGCCTGGTTCTACCCGCTGCCCGGAACGCTACGCAGGGCAAAAGCGATTCTCGTCCTCCGTGCTTGCTTTTTCTCAGAAAGAGCCGTGGTGTGCGTTTTCGCCGGAAAACGCGTTTTCGGCCGAAAACGTGTACGTTTGCACTTCCCGGCCACAGGGAAGCTGCTAGCCGGGAATTCTCTGCCTGGTTCTACCCGCTGCCCGGAACGCTACGCAGGGCAAAAGCGGTTCTCGTCCTCCGTGCTTGCTTTTTCTCAGAAAGAGCCGTGGTGTGCGTTTTCGCCGGAAAACGCGTTTTTGGCCGAAAACGTGTACGTTTGCACTTCCCCGCCACAGGGAAGGTGCTAGCCGTGAATTCTCTGCCTGGTTCTACCCGCTGCCCGGAAGGCTACGCAGGGCAAAGCGATTCTCGTCCTCCGTGCTTGCTTTTTTCAGAAAGAGCCGTGGTGTGCGTTTTCGCCGGAAAACGCGTTTTCGGCCGAAAACGTGTACGTTTGCACTTCCCGGCCACAGGGAAGCTGCTAGCCGGGAATTCTCTGCCTGGTTCTACCCGCTGCCCGGAACGCTACGCAGGGCAAAAGCGATTCTCGTCCTCCGTGCTTGCTTTTTCTCAGAAAGAGCCGTGGTGTGCGTTTTCGCCGGAAAACGCGTTTTTGGCCGAAAACGTGTACGTTTGCACTTCCCCGCCACAGGGAAGCTGCTAGCCGGGAATTCTCAGCCTGGTTCAACCCGCTGCCCGGAAGGCTACGCAGGGCAAAAGCGATTCTCGTCCTCCGTGCTTGCTTTTTCTCAGAAAGAGCCGTGGTGTGCGTTTTCGCCGGAAAACGCGTTTTCGGCCGAAAACGTGTACGTTTGCACTTCCCGGCCACAGGGAAGCTGCTAGCCGGGAATTCTCTGCCTGGTTGTACCCGCTGCCCGGAACGCTACGCAGGGCAAAAGCGATTCTCGTCCTCCGTGCTTGCTTTTTCTCAGAAAGAGCCGTGGTGTGCGTTTTCGCCGGAAAACGCGTTTTTGGCCGAAAACGTGTACGTTTGCACTTCCCCGCCACAGGGAAGCTGCTAGCCGGGAATTCTCTGCCTGGTTCTACCCGCTGCCCGGAACGCTACGCAGGGCAAAAGCGATTCTCGTCCTCCGTGCTTGCTTTTTCTCAGAAAGAGCCGTGGTGTGCGTTTTCGCCGGAAAACGCGTTTTTGGCCGAAAACGTGTACGTTTGCACTTCCCCGCCACAGGGAAGGTGCTAGCCGGGAATTGTCTGCCTGGTTCTACCCGCTGCCCGGAACGCTACGCAGGGCAAAAGCGATTCTCGTCCTCCGTGCTTGCTTTTTCTCAGAAAGAGCCGTGGTGTGCGTTTTCGCCGGAAAACGCGTTTTCGGCCGAAAACGTGTACGTTTGCACTTCCCCGCCACAGGAAAGCTGCTAGCCGGGAATTCTCTGCCTGGTTCTACCCGCTGCCCGGAACTCTAAGCAGGGCAAAAGCGATTCTCGTCCTCCGTGCTTGCTTTTTCTCAGAAAGAGCCGTGGTGTGCGTTTTCGCCGGAAAACGCGTTTTTGGCCGAAAACGTGTACGTTTGCACTTCCCAGCCACAGGGAAGGTGCTAGCCGGGAATTCTCTGCCTGGTTCTACCCGCTGCCCGGAACGCTACGCAGGGCAAAAGCGATTCTCGTCCTCCGTGCTTGCTTTTTCTCAGAAAGAGCCGTGGTGTGCGTTTTCGCCGGAAAACGCGTTTTCGGCCGAAAACGTGTACGTTTGCACTTCCCGGCCACAGGGAAGCTGCTAGCCGGGAATTCTCTGCCTGGTTCTACCCGCTGCCCGGAACGCTACGCAGGGCAAAAGCGATGCTCGTCCTCCGTGCTTGCTTTTTCTCAGAAAGAGCCGTGGTGTGCGTTTTCGCCGGAAAATGCGTTTTCGGCCGAAAACGTGTACGTTTGCACTTCCCGGCCACAGGGAAGCTGCTAGCCGGGAATTCTCTGCCTGGTTCTACCCGCTGCCCGGAACGCTACGCAGGGCAAAAGCGATTCTCGTCCTCCGTGCTTGCTTTTTCTCAGAAAGAGCCGTGGTGTGCGTTTTCGCCGGAAAACGCGTTTTCGGCCGAAAACGTGTACGTTTGCACTTCCCAGCCACAGGGAAGCTGCTAGCCGGGAATTCTCTGCCTGGTTCTACCCGCTGCCCGGAACGCTACGCAGGGCAAAAGCGATTCTCGTCCTCCGTGCTTGCTTTTTCTCAGAAAGAGCCGTGGTGTGCGTTTTCGCCGAAAAGGAGTTTTTGGCCGAAAACGTGTACGTTTGCACTTCCCCGCCACAGTGAAGGTGCTAGCCGGGAATTCTCTGCCTGGTTCTACCCGCTGCCCGGAACGCTACGCAGGGCAAAAGCGATTCTCGTCCTCCGTGCTTGCTTTTTCTCAGAAAGAGCCGTGGTGTGCTTTTTCGCCGAAAACGCGTTTTCGGCCGAAAACGTGTACGTTTGCACTTCCCAGCCACAGGGAAGGTGCTAGCCTGGAATTCTCTGCCTGGTTCTACCCGCTGCCCGGAACGCTACGCAGGGCAAAAGCGATTCTCGTCCTCCGTGCTTGCTTTTTCTCAGAAAGAGCCGTGGTGTGCTTTTTCGCCGAAAACGCGTTTTTGACCGAAAACGTGTACGTTTGCAATTCCCTGCCACAGAGAAGGTGCTAGCCGGGAATTCTCTGCCTGGTTCTACCCGCTGCCCGGAAGGCTACGCAGGGCAAAATCGATTCCTGTCCTCCGTGCTTGCTTTTTCTCAGAAAGAGCCGTGGTGTGCGTTTTCGCCGGAAAACGCGTTTTCGGCCGAAAACGTGTACGTTTGCACTTCCCGGCCACGGGGAAGCTGCTAGCCGGGAATTCTCTGCCTGGTTCTACCCGCTGCCCGGAACGCTACGCAGGGCAAAAGCGATTCTCGTCCTCCGTGCTTGCTTTTTCTCAGAAAGAGCCGTGGTGTGCGTTTTCGCCGGAAAACGCGTTTTCGGCCGAAAACGTGTACGTTTGCACTTCCCCGCCACAGGGAAGCTGCTAGCCGGGAATTCTCTGCCTGGTTCTACCCGCTGCCCGGAAGGCTACGCAGGGCAAAAGCGATTCTCGTCCTCCGTGCTTGCTTTTTCTCAGAAAGAGCCGTGGTGTGCGTTTTCGCCGGAAAACGCGTTTTCGGCCGAAAACGTGTACGTTTGCACTTCCCCGCCACAGGGAAGCTGCTAGCCGGGAATTCTCTGCCTGGTTCTACCCGCTGCCCGGAACGCTACGCAGGGCAAAAGCGATTCTCGTCCTCCGTGCTTGCTTTTTCTCAAAAAGAGCCGTGGTGTGCGTTTTCGCCGGAAGACGCGTTTTCAGCCGAAAACGTGAACGTTTGCTCTTCCCAGCCACAGGGAAGCTGCTAGCCGGGAATTCTCTGCCTGGTTCTACCCGCTGCCCGGAACGCTACGCAGGGCAAAAGCGATTCTCGTCCTCCGTGCTTGCTTTTTCTCAGAAAGAGCCGTGGTGTGCTTTTTCGCCGAAAACGCGTTTTTGGCCGAAAACGTGTACGTTTGCACTTCCCAGCCACAGAGAAGCTGCTAGCCGGGAATTCTCTGCCTGGTTCTACCCGCTGCCCGGAACGCTAAGCAGGGCAAAAGCGATTCTCGTCCTCCGTGCTTGCTTTTTCTCAGAAAGAGCCGTGGTGTGCGTTTTCGCCGGAAAACGCGTTTTTGGCCGAAAACGTGTACGTTTGCACTTCCCAGCCACAGGGAAGGTGCTAGCCGGGAATTCTCTGCCTGGTTGTACCCGCTGCCCGGAACGCTACGCAGGGCAAAAGCGATTCTCGTCCTCCGTGCTTGCTTTTTCTCAGAAAGAGCCGTGGTGTGCGTTTTCGCCGGAAAACGCGTTTTTGGCCGAAAACGTGTACGTTTGCACTTCCCCGCCACAGGGAAGCTGCTAGCCGGGAATTCTCTGCCTGGTTCTACCCGCTGCCCGGAACGCTACGCAGGGCAAAAGCGATTCTCGTCCTCCGTGCTTGCTTTTTCTCAGAAAGAGCCGTGGTGTGCGTTTTCGCCGGAAAACGCGTTTTCGGCCGAAAACGTGTACTTTTGCACTTCCCGGCCACAGGGAAGCTGCTAGCCGGGAATTCTCTGCCTGGTTCTACCCGCTGCCCGGAACGCTACGCAGGGCAAAAGCGATGCTCGTCCTCCGTGCTTGCTTTTTCTCAGAAAGAGCCGTGGTGTGCGTTTTCGCCGGAAAACGCGTTTTCGGCCGAAAACGTGTACGTTTGCACTTCCCCGCCACAGGGAAGCTGCTAGCCGGGAATTCTCTGCCTGGTTCTACCCGCTGCCCGGAACGCTACGCAGGGCAAAAGCGATTCTCGTCCTCCGTGCTTGCTTTTTCTCAGAAAGAGCCGTGGTGTGCGTTTTCGCCGGAAAACGCGTTTTCGGCCGAAAAAGTGTACGTTTGCACTTCCCCGCCACAGGGAAGCTGCTAGCCGGGAATTCTCTGCCTGGTTCTACCCGCTGCCCGGAACGCTACGCAGGGCAAAAGCGATTCTCGTCCTCCGTGCTTGCTTTTTCTCAGAAAGAGCCGTGGTGTGCGTTTTCGCCGGAAAACGAGTTTTCGGCCGAAAACGTGTACGTTTGCACTTCCCCGCCACAGGGAAGCTGCTAGCCGGGAATTCTCTGCCTGGTTCTACCCGCTGCCCGGAACGCTACGCAGGGCAAAAGCGATTCTCGTCCTCCGTGCTTGCTTTTTCTCAGAAAGTGCCGTGGTGTGCTTTTTCGCCGAAAACGCGTTTTCGGCCGAAAACGTGTACGTTTGCACTTCCCAGCCACAGGGAAGCTGCTAGCCGGGAATTCTCTGCCTGGTTCTACCCGCTGCCCGGAACGCTACGCAGGGCAAAAGCGATTCTCGTCCTCCGTGCTTGCTTTTTCTCAGAAAGAGCCGTGGTGTGCGTTTTCGCCGGAAAACGCGTTTTTGGCCGAAAACGTGTACGTTTGCACTTCCCAGCCACAGGGAAGCTGCTAGCCGGGAATTCTCTGCCTGGTTCTACCCGCTGCCCGGAACGCTACGCAGGGCAAAAGCGATTCTCGTCCTCCGTGCTTGCTTTTTCTCAGAAAGAGCCGTGGTGTGCGTTTTCGCCGGAAAACGCGTTTTTGGCCGAAAACGTGTACGTTTGCACTTCCCCGCCACAGTGAAGGTGCTAGCCAGGAATTCTCTGCCTGGTTCTACCCGCTGCCCGGAACGCTACGCAGGGCAAAAGCGATTCTCGTCCTCCGTGCTTGCTTTTTCTCAGAAAGAGCCGTGGTGTGCTTTTTCGCCGAAAACGCGTTTTCGGCCGAAAACGTGTACGTTTGCACTTCCCAGCCACAGAGAAGGTGCTAGCCGGGAATTCTCTGCCTGGTTCTACCCGCTGCCCAGAACGCTACGCAGGGCAAAAGCGATTCTCGTCCTCCGTGCTTGCTTTTTCTCAGAAAGAGCCGTGGTGTGCGTTTTCGCCGGAAAACGCGTTTTCGGCCGAAAACGTGTACGTTTGCACTTCCCCGCCACAGGGAAGCTGCTAGCCGGGAATTCTCTGCCTGGTTCTACCCGCTGCCCGGAAGGCTACGCAGGGCAAAAGCGATTCTCGTCCTCCGTGCTTGCTTTTTCTCAGAAAGAGCCGTGGTGTGCGTTTTCGCCGGAAAACGCGTTTTCGGCCGAAAACGTGTACGTTTGCACTTCCCCGCCACAGGGAAGCTGCTAGCCGGGAATTCTCTGCCTGGTTCTACCCGCTGCCCGGAACGCTACGCAGGGCAAAAGCGATTCTCGTCCTCCGTGCTTGCTTTTTCTCAAAAAGAGCCGTGGTGTGCGTTTTCGCCGGAAAACGCGTTTTCGGCCGAAAACGTGAACGTTTGCACTTCCCAGCCACAGGGAAGCTGCTAGCCGGGAATTCTCTGCCTGGTTCTACCCGCTGCCCGGAAGGCTACGCAGGGCAAAAGCGATTCTCGTCCTCCGTGCTTGCTTTTTCTCAGAAAGAGCCGTGGTGTGCGTTTTCGCCGGAAAACGCGTTTTCGGCCGAAAACGTGAACGTTTGCACTTCCCAGCCACAGGGAAGCTGCTAGCCGGGAATTCTCTGCCTGGTTCTACCCGCTGCCCGGAACGCTACGCAGGGCAAAAGCGATTCTCGTCCTCCGTGCTTGCTTTTTCTCAGAAAGAGCCGTGGTGTGCGTTTTCGCCGGAAAACGCGTTTTTGGCCGAAAACGTGTACGTTTGCACTTCCCAGCCACAGGGAAGGTGCTAGCCGTGAATTCTCTGCCTGGTTCTACCCGCTGCCCGGAACGCTACGCAGGGCAAAAGCGATTCTCGTCCTCCGTGCTTGCTTTTTCTCAGAAAGAGCCGTGGTGTGCGTTTTCGCCGGAAAACGCGTTTTCGGCCGAAAACGTGTACGTTTGCACTTCCCCGCCACAGGGAAGCTGCTAGCCGGGAATTCTCTGCCTGGTTCTACCCGCTGCCCGGAACGCTACGCAGGGCAAAAGCGATTCTCGTCCTCCGTGCTTGCTTTTTCTCAGAAAGAGCCGTGGTGTGCTTTTTCGCCGAAAACGCGTTTTTGGCCGAAAACGTGTACGTTTGCACTTCCCAGCCACAGAGAAGGTGCTAGCCGGGAATTCTCTGCCTGGTTCTACCCGCTGCCCGGAACGCTAAGCAGGGCAAAAGCGATTCTCGTCCTCGGTGCTTGCTTTTTCTCAAAAAGAGCCGTGGTGTGCGTTTTCGCCGGAAAACGCGTTTTGGGCCGAAAACGTGTACGTTTGCACTTCCCAGCCACAGGGAAGCTGCTAGCCGGGAATTCTCTGCCTGGTTCTACCCGCTGCCCGGAACGCTACGCAGGGCAAAAGCGATTCTAGTCCTCCGTGCTTGCTTTTTCTCAGAAAGAGCCGTGGTGTGCGTTTTCGCCGGAAAACGCGTTTTTGGCCGAAAACGTGTACGTTTGCACTTCCCCGCCACAGGGAAGGTGCTAGCCGGGAATTCTCTGCCTGGTTCTACCGCTGCCCGGAAGGCTACGCAGGGCAAAAGCGATTCTCGTCCTCCGTGCTTGCTTTTTCTCAGAAAGAACCGTGGTGTGCGTTTTCGCCGGAAAACGCGTTTTCGGCCGAAAACGTGTACGTTTGCACTTCCCCGCCACAGGGAAGCTGCTAGCCGGGAATTCTCTGCCTGGTTCTACCCGCTGCCCGGAACGCTACGCAGGGCAAAAGCGATTCTCGTCCTCCGTGCTTGCTTTTTCTCAAAAAGAGCCGTGGTGTGCGTTTTCGCCGGAAGACGCGTTTTCGGCCGAAAACGTGAACGTTTGCACTTCCCAGCCACAGGGAAGCTGCTAGCCGGGAATTCTCTGCCTGGTTCTACCCGCTGCCCGGAACGCTACGCAGGGCAAAAGCGATTCTCGTCCTCCGTGCTTGCTTTTTCTCAGAAAGAGCCGTGGTGTGCGTTTTCGCCGGAAAACGCGTTTTTGGCCGAAAACGTGTACGTTTGCACTTCCCCGCCACAGGGAAGCTGCTAGCCGGGAATTCTCTGCCTGGTTCTACCCGCTGCCCGGAACGCTACGCAGGGCAAAAGCGATTCTCGTCCTCCGTGCTTGCTTTTTCTCAGAAAGAGCCGTGGTGTGCGTTTTCGCCGGAAAACGCGTTTTCGGCCGAAAACGTGTACGTTTGCACTTCCCCGCCACAGGGAAGCTGCTAGCCGGGAATTCTCTGCCTGGTTCTACCCGCTGCCCGGAACGCTACGCAGGGCAAAAGCGATTCTCGTCCTCCGTGCTTGCTTTTTCTCAGAAAGAGCCGTGGTGTGCTTTTTCGCCGAAAACGCGTTTTTGGCCGAAAACGTGTACGTTTGCACTTCCCCGCCACAGGGAAGCTGCTAGCCGGGAATTCTCTGCCTGGTTCTACCCGCTGCCCGGAACGCTACGCAGGGCAAAAGCGATTCTCGTCCTCCGTGCTTGCTTTTTCTCAGAAAGAGCCGTGGTGTGCGTTTTCGCCGGAAAACGCGTTTTTGACCGAAAACCTGTACGTTTGCACTTCCCCGCCACAGGGAAGCTGCTAGCCGGGAATTCTCTGCCTGGTTCTACCCGCTGCCCGGAACGCTACGCAGGGCAAAAGCGATTCTCGTCCTCCGTGCTTGCTTTTTCTCAGAAAGAGCCGTGGTGTGCTTTTTCGCCGAAAACGCGTTTTTGGCCGAAAACGTGTACGTTTGCACTTCCCAGCCACAGAGAAGGTGCTAGCCGGGAATTCTCCGCCTGGTTCTACCCGCTGCCCGGAACGCTAAGCAGGGCAAAAGCGATTTCGTCCTCCGTGCTTGCGTTTTCTCAGAAAGAGCCTTGGTGTGCTTTTTCGCCGAAAACGCGTTTTTGGCCGAAAACGTGTACGTTTGCACTTCCCAGCCACAGAGAAGGTGCTAGCCGGGAATTCTCCGCCTGGTTCTACCCGCTGCCCGGAACGCTAAGCAGGGCAAAAGCGATTTCGTCCTCCGTGCTTGCGTTTTCTCAGAAAGAGCCTTGGTGTGCTTTTTCGCCGAAAACGCGTTTTTGGCCGAAAACGTGTACGTTTGCACTTCCCAGCCACAGAGAAGGTGCTAGCCGGGAATTCTCTGCCTGGTTCTACCCGCTGCCCGGAACGCTAAGCAGGGCAAAAGCGATTCTCGTCCTCGGTGCTTGCTTTTTCTCAAAAAGAGCCGTGGTGTGCGTTTTCGCCGGAAAACGCGTTTTGGGCCGAAAACGTGTACGTTTGCACTTCCCAGCCACAGGGAAGCTGCTAGCCGGGAATTCTCTGCCTGGTTCTACCCGCTGCCCGGAACGCTACGCAGGGCAAAAGCGATTCTAGTCCTCCGTGCTTGCTTTTTCTCAGAAAGAGCCGTGGTGTGCGTTTTCGCCGGAAAACGCGTTTTTGGCCGAAAACGTGTACGTTTGCACTTCCCCGCCACAGGGAAGGTGCTAGCCGGGAATTCTCTGCCTGGTTCTACCGCTGCCCGGAAGGCTACGCAGGGCAAAAGCGATTCTCGTCCTCCGTGCTTGCTTTTTCTCAGAAAGAACCGTGGTGTGCGTTTTCGCCGGAAAACGCGTTTTCGGCCGAAAACGTGTACGTTTGCACTTCCCCGCCACAGGGAAGCTGCTAGCCGGGAATTCTCTGCCTGGTTCTACCCGCTGCCCGGAACGCTACGCAGGGCAAAAGCGATTCTCGTCCTCCGTGCTTGCTTTTTCTCAAAAAGAGCCGTGGTGTGCGTTTTCGCCGGAAGACGCGTTTTCGGCCGAAAACGTGAACGTTTGCACTTCCCAGCCACAGGGAAGCTGCTAGCCGGGAATTCTCTGCCTGGTTCTACCCGCTGCCCGGAACGCTACGCAGGGCAAAAGCGATTCTCGTCCTCCGTGCTTGCTTTTTCTCAGAAAGAGCCGTGGTGTGCGTTTTCGCCGGAAAACGCGTTTTTGGCCGAAAACGTGTACGTTTGCACTTCCCCGCCACAGGGAAGCTGCTAGCCGGGAATTCTCTGCCTGGTTCTACCCGCTGCCCGGAACGCTACGCAGGGCAAAAGCGATTCTCGTCCTCCGTGCTTGCTTTTTCTCAGAAAGAGCCGTGGTGTGCGTTTTCGCCGGAAAACGCGTTTTCGGCCGAAAACGTGTACGTTTGCACTTCCCCGCCACAGGGAAGCTGCTAGCCGGGAATTCTCTGCCTGGTTCTACCCGCTGCCCGGAACGCTACGCAGGGCAAAAGCGATTCTCGTCCTCCGTGCTTGCTTTTTCTCAGAAAGAGCCGTGGTGTGCTTTTTCGCCGAAAACGCGTTTTTGGCCGAAAACGTGTACGTTTGCACTTCCCCGCCACAGGGAAGCTGCTAGCCGGGAATTCTCTGCCTGGTTCTACCCGCTGCCCGGAACGCTACGCAGGGCAAAAGCGATTCTCGTCCTCCGTGCTTGCTTTTTCTCAGAAAGAGCCGTGGTGTGCGTTTTCGCCGGAAAACGCGTTTTTGACCGAAAACCTGTACGTTTGCACTTCCCCGCCACAGGGAAGCTGCTAGCCGGGAATTCTCTGCCTGGTTCTACCCGCTGCCCGGAACGCTACGCAGGGCAAAAGCGATTCTCGTCCTCCGTGCTTGCTTTTTCTCAGAAAGAGCCGTGGTGTGCTTTTTCGCCGAAAACGCGTTTTTGGCCGAAAACGTGTACGTTTGCACTTCCCAGCCACAGAGAAGGTGCTAGCCGGGAATTCTCCGCCTGGTTCTACCCGCTGCCCGGAACGCTAAGCAGGGCAAAAGCGATTTCGTCCTCCGTGCTTGCGTTTTCTCAGAAAGAGCCTTGGTGTGCTTTTTCGCCGAAAACGCGTTTTTGGCCGAAAACGTGTACGTTTGCAATTCCCTGCCACAGGGAAGCTGCTAGCCGGGAATTCTCTGCCTGGTTCTACCCGCTGCCCGGAACGCTACGCAGGGCAAAAGCGATTCTTGTCCTCCGTGCTTGCTTTTTCTCAAAAAGAGCCGTGGTGTGCGTTTTCGCCGGAAAACGCGTTTTCGGCCGAAAACGTGAACGTTTGCACTTCCCAGCCACAGGGAAGCTGCTAGCCGGGAATTCTCTGCCTGGTTCTACCCGCTGCCCGGAACGCTACGCAGGGCAAAAGCGATTCTCGTCCTCCGTGCTTGCTTTTTCTCAGAAAGAGCCGTGGTGTGCGTTTTCGCCGGAAAACGCGTTTTCGGCCGAAAACGTGTACGTTTGCACTTCCCCGCCACAGGGAAGCTGCTAGCCGGGAATTCTCTGCCTGGTTCTACCCGCTGCCCGGAAGGCTACGCAGGGCAAAAGCGATTCTCGTCCTCCGTGCTTGCTTTTTCTCAGAAAGAGCCGTGGTGTGCGTTTTCGCCGGAAGACGCTTTTTCGGCCGAAAACGTGAACGTTTGCACTTCCCAGCCACAGGGAAGGTGCTAGCCGGGAATTCTCTGCCTGGTTCTACCCGCTGCCCGGAACGCTACGCAGGGCAAAAGCGATTCTCGTCCTCCGTGCTTGCTTTTTCTCAGAAAGAGCCGTGGTGTGCGTTTTCGCCGGAAAACGCGTTTTTGACCGAAAACCTGTACGTTTGCACTTCCCCGCCACAGGGAAGCTGCTAGCCGGGAATTCTCTGCCTGGTTCTACCCGCTGCCCGGAACGCTACGCAGGGCAAAAGCGATTCTCGTCCTCCGTGCTTGCTTTTTCTCAGAAAGAGCCGTGGTGTGCTTTTTCGCCGAAAACGCGTTTTTGGCCGAAAACGTGTACGTTTGCACTTCCCAGCCACAGAGAAGGTGCTAGCCGGGAATTCTCCGCCTGGTTCTACCCGCTGCCCGGAACGCTAAGCAGGGCAAAAGCGATTTCGTCCTCCGTGCTTGCGTTTTCTCAGAAAGAGCCTTGGTGTGCTTTTTCGCCGAAAACGCGTTTTTGGCCGAAAACGTGTACGTTTGCAATTCCCTGCCACAGGGAAGCTGCTAGCCGGGAATTCTCTGCCTGGTTCTACCCGCTGCCCGGAACGCTACGCAGGGCAAAAGCGATTCTTGTCCTCCGTGCTTGCTTTTTCTCAAAAAGAGCCGTGGTGTGCGTTTTCGCCGGAAAACGCGTTTTCGGCCGAAAACGTGAACGTTTGCACTTCCCAGCCACAGGGAAGCTGCTAGCCGGGAATTCTCTGCCTGGTTCTACCCGCTGCCCGGAACGCTACGCAGGGCAAAAGCGATTCTCGTCCTCCGTGCTTGCTTTTTCTCAGAAAGAGCCGTGGTGTGCGTTTTCGCCGGAAAACGCGTTTTCGGCCGAAAACGTGTACGTTTGCACTTCCCCGCCACAGGGAAGCTGCTAGCCGGGAATTCTCTGCCTGGTTCTACCCGCTGCCCGGAAGGCTACGCAGGGCAAAAGCGATTCTCGTCCTCCGTGCTTGCTTTTTCTCAGAAAGAGCCGTGGTGTGCGTTTTCGCCGGAAGACGCTTTTTCGGCCGAAAACGTGTACGTTTGCACTT
Organism: Athene noctua; assembly: GCF_965140245.1. Lineage (NCBI taxonomy): Eukaryota > Metazoa > Chordata > Aves > Strigiformes > Strigidae > Athene > Athene noctua. The sequence goes on from NW_027437574.1 coordinate 348,599, forward strand.
CCCCGCCACAGGGAAGCTGCTAGCCGGGAATTCTCTGCCTGGTTCTACCCGCTGCCCGGAACGCTACGCAGGGCAAAAGCGATTCTCGTCCTCCGTGCTTGCTTTTTCTCAGAAAGAGCCGTGGTGTGCGTTTTCGCCGGAAAACGCGTTTTCGGCCGAAAACGTGTACGTTTGCACTTCCCCGCCACAGGGAAGCTGCTAGCCGGGAATTCTCTGCCTGGTTCTACCCGCTGCCCGGAAGGCTACGCAGGGCAAAAGCGATTCTCGTCCTCCGTGCTTGCTTTTTCTCAGAAAGAGCCGTGGTGTGCGTTTTCGCCGCAAAACGCGTTTTTGGCCGAAAACGTGTACGTTTGCACTTCCCCGCCACAGGGAAGCTGCTAGCCGGGAATTCTCTGCCTGGTTCTACCCGCTGCCCGGAACGCTACGCAGGGCAAAAGCGATTCTCGTCCTCCGTGCTTGCTTTTTCTCAGAAAGAGCCGTGGTGTGCGTTTTCGCCGGAAAACGCGTTTTCGGCCGAAAACGTGTACGTTTGCACTTCCCGGCCACAGGGAAGCTGCTAGCCGGGAATTCTCTGCCTGGTTCTACCCGCTGCCCGGAACGCTACGCAGGGCAAAAGCGATTCTCGTCCTCCGTGCTTGCTTTTTCTCAGAAAGAGCCGTGGTGTGCGTTTTCGCCGGAAAACGCGTTTTCGGCCGAAAACGTGTACGTTTGCACTTCCCCGCCACAGGGAAGGTGCTAGCCGGGAATTCTCTGCCTGGTTCTACCCGCTGCCCGGAAGGCTACGCAGGGCAAAAGCGATTCTCGTCCTCCGTGCTTGCTTTTTCTCAGAAAGAGCCGTGGTGTGCGTTTTCGCCGGAAAACGCGTTTTCGGCCGAAAACGTGTATGTTTGCACTTCCCGGCCACAGGGAAGCTGCTAGCCGGGAATTCTCTGCCTGGTTCTACCCGCTGCCCGGAACGCTACGCAGGGCAAAAGCTATTCTCGCCCTCCGTGCTTGCTTTTTCTCAGAAAGAGCCGTGGTGTGCGTTTTCGCCGGAAAACGCGTTTTCGGCCGAAAACGTGTACGTTTGCACTTCCCCGCCACAGGGAAGCTGCTAGCCGGGAATTCTCTGCCTGGTTCTACCCGCTGCCCGGAACGCTACGCAGGGCAAAAGCGATTCTCGTCCTCCGTGCTTGCTTTTTCTCAGAAAGAGCCGTGGTGTGCGTTTTCGCCTGAAAACGCGTTTTCGGCCGAAAACGTGTACGTTTGCACTTCCCCGCCACAGGGAAGCTGCTAGCCGGGAATTCTCTGCCTGGTTCTACCCGCTGCCCGGAACGCTACGCAGGGCAAAAGCGATTCTCGTCCTCCGTGCTTGCTTTTTCTCAGAAAGAGCCGTGGTGTGCTTTTTCGCCGAAAACGCGTTTTCGGCCGAAAACGTGTACGTTTGCACTTCCCAGCCACAGGGAAGCTGCTAGCCGGGAATTCTCTGCCTGGTTCTACCCGCTGCCCGGAACGCTACGCAGGGCAAAAGCGATTCTCGTCCTCCGTGCTTGCTTTTTCTCAGAAAGAGCCGTGGTGTGCGTTTTCGCCGAAAAGGAGTTTTTGGCCGAAAACGTGTACGTTTGCACTTCCCAGCCACAGGGAAGGTGCTAGCCGGGAATTCTCTGCCTGGTTCTACCCGCTGCCCGGAACGCTACGCAGGGCAAAAGCGATTCTCGTCCTCCGTGCTTGCTTTTTCTCAGAAAGAGCCGTGGTGTGCGTTTTCGCCGGAAAACGCGTTTTTGGCCGAAAACGTGTACGTTTGCACTTCCCCGCCACAGTGAAGGTGCTAGCCGGGAATTCTCTGCCTGGTTCTACCCGCTGCCCGGAACGCTACGCAGGGCAAAAGCGATTCTCGTCCTCCGTGCTTGCTTTTTCTCAGAAAGAGCCGTGGTGTGCTTTTTCGCCGAAAACGCGTTTTCGGCCGAAAACGTGTACGTTTGCACTTCCCAGCCACAGAGAAGGTGCTAGCCGGGAATTCTCTGCCTGGTTCTACCCGCTGCCCAGAACGCTACGCAGGGCAAAAGCGATTCTCGTCCTCCGTGCTTGCTTTTTCTCAGAAAGAGCCGCGGTGTGCCTTTTCGCCGGAAAACGCGTTTTCGGCCGAAAACGTGTATGTTTGCACTTCCCCGCCACAGGGAAGCTGCTAGCCTGGAATTCTCTGCCTGGTTCTACCCGCTGCCCGGAACGCTACGCAGGGCAAAAGCGATTCTCGTCCTCCGTGCTTGCTTTTTCTCAGAAAGAGCCGTAGTGTGCTTTTTCGCCGAAAACGCGTTTTTGGCCGAAAACGTGTACGTTTGCAATTCCCTGCCACAGAGAAGGTGCTAGCCGGGAATTCTCTGCCTGGTTCTACCCGCTGCCCGGAACGCTACGCAGGGCAAAAGCGATTCTTGTCCTCCGTGCTTGCTTTTTCTCAGAAAGAGCCGTGGTGTGCGTTTTCGCCGGAAAACGCGTTTTCGGCCGAAAACGTGTACGTTTGCACTTCCCGGCCACAGGGAAGCTGCTAGCCGGGAATTCTCTGCCTGGTTCTACCCGCTGCCCGGAACGCTACGCAGGGCAAAAGCGATTCTCGGCCTCCGTGCTTGCTTTTTCTCAAAAAGAGCCGTGGTGTGCGTTTTCGCCGAAAACGCGTTTTCGGCCGAAAACGTGTACGTTTGCACTTCCCCGCCACAGGGAAGCTGCTAGCCGGGAATTCTCTGCCTGGTTCTACCCGCTGCCCGGAACGCTACGCAGGGCAAAAGCGATTCTCGTCCTCCGTGCTTGCTTTTTCTCAGAAAGAGCCGTGGTGTGCGTTTTCGCCGGAAAACGCGTTTTCGGCCGAAAACGTGTACGTTTGCACTTCCCGGCCACAGGGAAGCTGCTAGCCGGGAATTCTCTGCCTGGTTCTACCCGCTGCCCGGAACGCTACGCAGGGCAAAAGCGATTCTCGTCCTCCGTGCTTGCTTTTTCTCAGAAAGAGCCGTGGTGTGCTTTTTCGCCGAAAACGCGTTATCGGCCGAAAACGTGTACGTTTGCACTTCCCCGCCACAGGGAAGCTGCTAGCCGGGAATTCTCTGCCTGGTTCGACCCGCTGCTCGGAACGCTACGCAGGGCAAAAGCGATTCTCGTCCTCCGTGCTTGCTTTTTCTCAGAAAGAGCCGTGGTGTGCGTTTTCGCCGGAAAACGCGTTTTCGGCCGAAAACGTGTACGTTTGCACTTCCCCGCCACAGGGAAGCTGCTAGCCGGGAATTCTCTGCCTGGTTCTACCCGCTGCCCGGAACGCTACGCAGGGCAAAAGCGATTCTCGTCCTCCGTGCTTGCTTTTTCTCAAAAAGAGCCGTGGTGTGCGTTTTCGCCGGAAAACGCGTTTTCGTCCGAAAACGTGAACGTTTGCACTTCCCAGCCACAGGGAAGATGCTAGCCGGGAATTCTCTGCCTGGTTCTACCCGCTGCCCGGAACGCTACGCAGGGCAAAAGCGATTCTCGTCCTCCGTGCTTGCTTTTTCTCAGAAAGAGCCGTGGTGTGCGTTATCGCCGAAAACGCGTTTTCGGCCGAAAACGTGTACGTTTGCAATTCCCGGCCACAGGGAAGCTGCTAGCCGGGAATTCTCTGCCTGGTTCTACCCGCTGCCCGGAACGCTACGCAGGGCAAAAGCGATTCTCGTCCTCCGTGCTTGCTTTTTCTCAGAAAGAGCCGTGGTGTGCGTTTTCGCCGGAAAACGCGTTTTCGGCCGAAAACGTGTACGTTTGCACTTCCCCGCCACAGGGAAGCTGCTAGCCGGGAATTCTCTGCCTGGTTCTACCCGCTGCCCGGAACGCTACGCAGGGCAAAAGCGATTCTCGTCCTCCGTGCTTGCTTTTTCTCAGAAAGAGCCGTGGTGTGCGTTTTCGCCGGAAAACGCGTTTTCGGCCGAAAACGTGTACGTTTGCACTTCCCCGCCACAGGGAAGCTGCTAGCCGGGAATTCTCTGCCTGGTTCTACCCGCTGCCCGGAACGCTACGCAGGGCAAAAGCGATTCTCGTCCTCCGTGCTTGCTTTTTCTCAGAAAGAGCCGTGGTGTGCGTTTTCGCCGGAAAACGCGTTTTCGGCCGAAAACGTGTACGTTTGCACTTCCCCGCCACAGGGAAGCTGCTAGCCGGGAATTCTCTGCCTGGTTCTACCCGCTGCCCGGAACGCTACGCAGGGCAAAAGCGATTCTCGGCCTCCGTGCTTGCTTTTTCTCAAAAAGAGCCGTGGTGTGCGTTTTCGCCGGAAAACGCGTTTTCGGCCGAAAACGTGAACGTTTGCACTTCCCCGCCACAGGGAAGCTGCTAGCCGGGAATTCTCTGCCTGGTTCTACCCGCTGCCCGGAACGCTACGCAGGGCAAAAGCGATTCTCGTCCTCCGTGCTTGCTTTTTCTCAGAAAGAGCCGTGGTGTGCTTTTTCGCCGAAAACGCGTTTTCGGCCGAAAACGTGTACGTTTGCACTTCCCCGCCTCAGGGAAGCTGCTAGCCGGGAATTCTCTGCCTGGTTCTACCCGCTGCCCGGAACGCTACGCAGGGCAAAAGCGATTCTCGTCCTCCGTGCTTGCTTTTTCTCAGAAAGAGCCGTGGTGTGCGTTTTCGCCGGAAAACGCGTTTTCGGCCGAAAACGTGGATGTTTGCACTTCCCGGCCACAGGGAAGCTGCTAGCCGGGAATTCTCTGCCTGGTTCTACCCGCTGCCCGGAACGCTACGCAGGGCAAAAGCGATTCTCGTCCTCCGTGCTTGCTTTTTCTCAGAAAGAGCCGTGGTGTGCTTTTTCACCGAAAACGCGTTATCGGCCGAAAACGTGTACGTTTGCACTTCCCCGCCACAGGGAAGCTGCTAGCCGGGAATTCTCTGCCTGGTTCTACCCGCTGCCCGGAACGCTACGCAGGGCAAAAGCGATTCTCGTCCTCCGTGCTTGCTTTTTCTCAGAAAGAGCCGTGGTGTGCGTTTTCGCCGGAAAACGCGTTTTCGGCCGAAAACTTGTACGTTTGCACTTCCCGGCCACAGGGAAGCTGCTAGCCGGGAATTCTCTGCCTGGTTCTACCCGCTGCCCGGAACGCTACGCAGGGCAAAAGCGATTCTCGTCCTCCGTGCTTGCTTTTTCTCAAAAAGAGCCGTGGTGTGCGTTTTCGCCGGAAAACGCGTTTTCGGCCGAAAACGTGTACGTTTGCACTTCCCCGCCACAGGGAAGCTGCTAGCCGGGAATTCTCTGCCTGGTTCTACCCGCTGCCCGGAACGCTACGCAGGGCAAAAGCGATTCTCGTCCTCCGTGCTTGCTTTTTCTCAGAAAGAGCCGTGGTGTGCGTTTTCGCCGGAAAACGCGTTTTTGGCCGAAAACGTGTACGTTTGCACTTCCCAGCCACAGGGAAGGTTCTAGCCTGGAATTCTCTGCCTGGTTCTACCCGCTGCCCGGAACGCTACGCAGGGCAAAAGCGATTCTCGTCCTCCGTGCTTGCTTTTTCTCAGAAAGAGCCGTGGTGTGCGTTTTCGCCGGAAAACGCGTTTTCGGCCGAAAACCTGTAAGTTTGCACTTCCCCGCCACAGGGAAGCTGCTAGCCGGGAATTCTCTGCCTGGTTCTACCCGCTGCCCGGAACGCTACGCAGGGCAAAAGCGATTCTCGTCCTCCGTGCTTGCTTTTTCTCAGAAAGAGCCGTGGTGTGCGTTTTCGCCGGAAAACGCGTTTTTGGCCGAAAACGTGTACGTTTGCACTTCCCAGCCACAGGGAAGGTGCTAGCCTGGAATTCTCTGCCTGGTTCTACCCGCTGCCCGGAACGCTACGCAGGACAAAAGCGATTCTCGTCCTCCGTGCTTGCTTTTTCTCAGAAAGAGCCGTGGTGTGCTTTTTCGCCGAAAACGCGTTTTTGGCCGAAAACCTGTACGTTTGCACTTCCCAGCCACAGAGAAGGTGCTAGCCGGGAATTCTCTGCCTGGTTGTACCCGCTGCCCGGAACGCTACGCAGGGCAAAAGCGATTCTCGTCCTCCGTGCTTCTTTTTCTCAGAAAGAGCCGTGGTGTGCGTTTTCGCCGGAAAACGCGTTTTCGGCCGAAAACGTGTACGTTTGCACTTCCCCGCCACAGGGAAGCTGCTAGCCGGGAATTCTCTGCCTGGTTCTACCCGCTGCCCGGAACGCTACGCAGGGCAAAAGCGATTCTCGTCCTCCGTGCTTGCTTTTTCTCAGAAAGAGCCGTGGTGTGCGTTTTCACCGGAAAACGCGTTTTCGGCCGAAAACGTGTACGTTTGCACTTCCCCGCCACAGGGAAGCTGCTAGCCGGGAATTCTCTGCCTGGTTCTACCCGCTGCCCGGAAGGCTACGCAGGGCAAAAGCGATTCTCGTCCTCCGTGCTTGCTTTTTCTCAGAAAGAGCCGTGGTGTGCGTTTTCGCCGGAAAACGCGTTTTCGGCCGAAAACGTGTATGTTTGCACTTCCCGGCCACAGGGAAGCTGCTAGCCGGGAATTCTCTGCCTGGTTCTACCCGCTGCCCGGAACGCTACGCAGGGCAAAAGCTATTCTCGCCCTCCGTGCTTGCTTTTTCTCAGAAAGAGCCGTGGTGTGCGTTTTCGCCGGAAAACGCGTTTTTGGCCGAAAACGTGTACGTTTGCACTTCCCCGCCACAGGGAAGCTGCTAGCCGGGAATTCTCTGCCTGGTTCTACCCGCTGCCCGGAACGCTACGCAGGGCAAAAGCGATTCTCGTCCTCCGTGCTTGCTTTTTCTCAGAAAGAGCCGTGGTGTGCGTTTTCGCCGAAAACGCGTTTTCGGCCGAAAACGTGTACGTTTGCAATTGCCGGCCACAGGGAAGCTGCTAGCCGGGAATTCTCTGCCTGGTTCTACCAGCTGCCCGGAACGCTACGCAGGGCAAAAGCGATTCTCGTCCTCCGTGCTTGCTTTTTCTCAGAAAGAGCCGTGGTGTGCTTTTTCGCCGAAAACGCGTTTTCGGCCGAAAACGTGTACGTTTGCACTTCCCAGCCACAGAGAAGGTGCTAGCCGGGAATTCTCTGCCTGGTTCTACCCGCTGCCCAGAACGCTACGCAGGGCAAAAGCGATTCTCGTCCTCCGTGCTTACTTTTTCTCAGAAAGAGCCGTGGTGTCCGTTTTCGCCGGAAAACGCGTTTTTGGCCGAAAACGTGTACGTTTGCACTTCCCCGCCACAGGGAAGGTGCTAGCCTGGAATTCTCTGCCTGGTTCTACCCGCTGCCCGGAACGCTACGCAGGGCAAAAGCGATTCTCGTCCTCTGTGCTTGCTTTTTCTCAGAAAGAGCCGTGGTGTTCGTTTTCGCCGGAAAACGCGTTTTCGGCCGAAAACGTGAACGTTTGCACTTCCCAGCCACAGGGAAGCTGCTAGCCGGGAATTCTCTGCCTGGTTCTACCCGCTGCCCGGAACGCTACGCAGGGCAAAAGCGATTCTCGTCCTCCGTGCTTGCTTTTTCTCAGAAAGAGCCGTGGTGTGCGTTTTCGCCGGAAAACGCGTTTTCGGCCGAAAACGTGTACGTTTGCACTTCCCCGCCACAGGGAAGCTGCTAGCCGGGAATTCTCTGCCTGGTTCTACCCGCTGCCCGGAACGCTACGCAGGGCAAAAGCGATTCTCGTCCTCCGTGCTTGCTTTTTCTCAGAAAGAGCCGTGGTGTGCGTTTTCGCCGGAAAACGCGTTTTCGGCCGAAAACGTGTACGTTTGCACTTCCCCGCCACAGAGAAGGTGCTAGCCGGGAATTCTCTGCCTGGTTCTACCCGCTGCCCGGAACGCTACGCAGGGCAAAAGCGATTCTCGTCCTCCGTGCTTGCTTTTTCTCAGAAAGAGCCGTGGTGTGCGTTTTCGCCGGAAAACGCGTTTTTGGCCGAAAACGTGTACGTTTGCACTTCCCCGCCACAGGGAAGGTGCTAGCCGTGAATTCTCTGCCTGGTTCTACCCGCTGCCCGGAAGGCTACGCAGGGCAAAAGCGATTCTCGTCCTCCGTGCTTGCTTTTTCTCAGAAAGAGCCGTGGTGTGCGTTTTCGCCGGAAAACGCGTTTTTGGCCGAAAACGTGTACGTTTGCACTTCCCCGCCACAGGGAAGGTGCTAGCCGGGAATTCTCTGCCTGGTTCTACCCGCTGCCCGGAACGCTACGCAGGGCAAAAGCGATTCTCGTCCTCCGTGCTTGCTTTTTCTCAGAAAGAGCCGTGGTGTGCGTTTTCGCCGGAAAACGCGTTTTTGGCCGAAAACGTGTACGTTTGCACTTCCCCGCCACAGGGAAGGTGCTAGCCGTGAATTCTCTGCCTGGTTCTACCCGCTGCCCGGAAGGCTACGCAGGGCAAAAGCGATTCTCGTCCTCCGTGCTTGCTTTTTCTCAGATAGAGCCGTGGTGTGCTTTTTCGCCGAAAACGCGTTTTTGGCCGAAAACGTGTACGTTTGCACTTCCCAGCCACAGAGAAGGTGGTAGCCGGGAATTCTCTGCCTGGTTCTACCCGCTGCCCGGAACGCTACGCAGGGCAAAAGCGATTCTCGTCCTCCGTGCTTGCTTTTTCTCAGAAAGAGCCGTGGTGTGCGTTTTCGCCGGAAAACGCGTTTTCGGCCGAAAACGTGTACGTTTGCACTTCCCCGCCACAGGGAAGCTGCTAGCCGGGAATTCTCTGCCTGGTTCTACCCGCTGCCCGGAAGGCTACGCAGGGCAAAAGCGATTCTCGTCCTCCGTGCTTGCTTTTTCTCAGAAAGAGCCGTGGTGTGCGTTTTCGCCGGAAAACGCGTTTTCGGCCGAAAACGTGTACGTTTGCACTTCCCCGCCACAGGGAAGCTGCTAGCCGGGAATTCTCTGCCTGGTTCTACCCGCTGCCCGGAACGCTACGCAGGGCAAAAGCGATTCTCGTCCTCCGTGCTTGCTTTTTCTCAGAAAGAGCCGTGGTGTGCGTTTTCGCCGGAAAACACGTTTTCGGCCGAAAACGTGTACGTTTGCACTTCCCAGCCACAGGGAAGGTGCTAGCCGGGAATTCTCTGCCTGGTTCTACCCGCTGCCCGGAACGCTACGCAGGGCAAAAGCGATTCTCGTCCTCCGTGCTTGCTTTTTCTCAGAAAGAGCCGTGGTGTGCGTTTTCGCCGGAAAACGCGTTTTTGGCCGAAAACGTGTACGTTTGCACTTCCCCGCCACAGGGAAGGTGCTAGCCGTGAATTCTCTGCCTGGTTCTACCGCTGCCCGGAAGGCTACGCAGGGCAAAAGCGATTCTCGTCCTCCGTGCTTGCTTTTTCTCAGAAAGAACCGTGGTGTGCGTTTTCGCCGGAAAACGCGTTTTCGGCCGAAAACGTGTACGTTTGCTCTTCCCCGCCACAGGGAAGCTGCTAGCCGGGAATTCTCTGCCTGGTTCTACCCGCTGCCCGGAAGGCTACGCAGGGCAAAAGCGATTCTCGTCCTCCGTGCTTGCTTTTTCTCAGAAAGAGCCGTGGTGTGCGTTTTCGCCGGAAAACGCGTTTTCGGCCGAAAACGTGAACGTTTGCACTTCCCAGCCACAGGGAAGCTGCTAGCCGGGAATTCTCTGCCTGGTTCTACCCGCTGCCCGGAACGCTACGCAGGGCAAAAGCGATTCTCGTCCTCCGTGCTTGCTTTTTCTCAGAAAGAGCCGTGGTGTGCATTTTCGCCGGAAAACGCGTTTTCGGCCGAAAACGTGTACGTTTGCACTTCCCCGCCACAGGGAAGGTGCTAGCCGGGAATTCTCTGCCTGGTTCTACCCGCTGCCCGGAACGCTACGCAGGGCAAAAGCGATTCTCGTCCTCCGTGCTTGCTTTTTCTCAGAAAGAGCCGTGGTGTGCGTTTTCGCCGGAAAACGCGTTTTTGGCCGAAAACGTGTACGTTTGCACTTCCCCGCCACAGGGAAGCTGCTAGCCGGGAATTCTCTGCCTGGTTCTACCCGCTGCCCGGAACGCTACGCAGGGCAAAAGCGATTCTCGTCCTCCGTGCTTGCTTTTTCTCAGAAAGAGCCGTGGTGTGCTTTTTCGCCGAAAACGCGTTTTTGGCCGAAAACGTGTACGTTTGCACTTCCCAGCCACAGAGAAGGTGCTAGCCGGGAATTCTCTGCCTGGTTCTACCCGCTGCCCGGAACGCTACGCAGGGCAAAAGCGATTCTCGTCCTCCGTGCTTGCTTTTTCTCAGAAAGAGCCGTGGTGTGCGTTTTCGCCGGAAAACGCGTTTTCGGCCGAAAACGTGTACGTTTGCACTTCCCGGCCACAGGGAAGCTGCTAGCCGGGAATTCTCTGCCTGGTTCTACCCGCTGCCCGGAACGCTACGCAGGGCAAAAGCGATTCTCGTCCTCCGTGCTTGCTTTTTCTCAGAAAGAGCCGTGGTGTGCTTTTTCGCCGAAAACGCGTTATCGGCCGAAAACGTGTACGTTTGCACTTCCCCGCCACAGGGAAGCTGCTAGCCGGGAATTCTCTGCCTGGTTCGACCCGCTGCTCGGAACGCTACGCAGGGCAAAAGCGATTCTCGTCCTCCGTGCTTGCTTTTTCTCAAAAAGAGCCGTGGTGTGCGTTTTCGCCGGAAAACGCGTTTTCGTCCGAAAACGTGAACGTTTGCACTTCCCAGCCACAGGGAAGATGCTAGCCGGGAATTCTCTGCCTGGTTCTACCCGCTGCCCGGAACGCTACGCAGGGCAAAAGCGATTCTCGTCCTCCGTGCTTGCTTTTTCTCAGAAAGAGCCGTGGTGTGCGTTATCGCCGAAAACGCGTTTTCGGCCGAAAACGTGTACGTTTGCAATTCCCGGCCACAGGGAAGGTGCTAGCCGTGAATTCTCTGCCTGGTTCTACCCGCTGCCCGGAACGCTACGCAGGGCAAAAGCGATTCTCGGCCTCCGTGCTTGCTTTTTCTCAAAAAGAGCCGTGGTGTGCGTTTTCGCCGGAAAACGCGTTTTCGGCCGAAAACGTGTACGTTTGCACTTCCCCGCCACAGGGAAGCTGCTAGCCGGGAATTCTCTGCCTGGTTCTACCCGCTGCCCGGAACGCTACGCAGGGCAAAAGCGATTCTCGTCCTCCGTGCTTGCTTTTTCTCAGAAAGAGCCGTGGTGTGCGTTTTCGCCGGAAAACGCGTTTTCGGCCGAAAACGTGTACGTTTGCACTTCCCCGCCACAGGGAAGCTGCTAGCCGGGAATTCTCTGCCTGGTTCTACCCGCTGCCCGGAACGCTACGCAGGGCAAAAGCGATTCTCGTCCTCCGTGCTTGCTTTTTCTCAGAAAGAGCCGTGGTGTGCGTTTTCGCCGGAAAACGCGTTTTCGGCCGAAAACGTGTACGTTTGCACTTCCCCGCCACAGGGAAGCTGCTAGCCGGGAATTCTCTGCCTGGTTCTACCCGCTGCCCGGAACGCTACGCAGGGCAAAAGCGATTCTCGGCCTCCGTGCTTGCTTTTTCTCAAAAAGAGCCGTGGTGTGCGTTTTCGCCGGAAAACGCGTTTTCGGCCGAAAACGTGTACGTTTGCACTTCCCGGCCACAGGGAAGCTGCTAGCCGGGAATTCTCTGCCTGGTTCTACCCGCTGCTCGGAACGCTACGCAGGGCAAAAGCGATTCTCGTCCTCCGTGCTTGCTTTTTCTCAGAAAGAGCCGTGGTGTGCGTTTTCGCCGGAAAACGCGTTTTCGGCCGAAAACGTGTACGTTTGCACTTCCCGGCCACAGGGAAGCTGCTAGCCGGGAATTCTCTGCCTGGTTCTACCCGCTGCCCGGAACGCTACGCAGGGCAAAAGCGATTCTCGAGCTCCGTGCTTGCTTTTTCTCAGAAAGAGCCGTGGTGTGCGTTTTCGCCGGAAAACGCGTTTTCGGCCGAAAACGTGTACGTTTGCACTTCCCCGCCACAGGGAAGCTGCTAGCCGGGAATTCTCTGCCTGGTTCTACCCGCTGCCCGGAACGCTACGCAGGGCAAAAGCGATTCTCGTCCTCCGTGCTTGCTTTTTCTCAGAAAGAGCCGTGGTGTGCGTTTTCGCCGGAAAACGCGTTTTCGGCCGAAAACGTGTACGTTTGCACTTCCCCGCCTCAGGGAAGCTGCTAGCCGGGAATTCTCTGCCTGGTTCTACCCGCTGCCCGGAACGCTACGCAGGGCAAAAGCGATTCTCGTCCTCCGTGCTTGCTTTTTCTCAGAAAGAGCCGTGGTGTGCGTTTTCGCCGGAAAACGCGTTTTCGGCCGAAAACGTGTACGTTTGCACTTCCCGGCCACAGGGAAGCTGCTAGCCTTGAATTCTCTGCCTGGTTCTACCCGCTGCCCGGAACGCTACGCAGGGCAAAAGCGATTCTCGTCCTCCGTGCTTGCTTTTTCTCAGAAAGAGCCGTGGTGTGCGTTTTCGCCGGAAAACGCGTTTTCGGCCGAAAACGTGAACGTTTGCACTTCCCCGCCACAGGGAAGCTGCTAGCCGGGAATTCTCTGCCTGGTTCTACCCGCTGCCCGGAACGCTACGCAGGGCAAAAGCGATTCTCGTCCTCCGTGCTTGCTTTTTCTCAGAAAGAGCCGTGGTGTGCGTTTTCGCCGGAAAACGCGTTTTCGGCCGAAAACGTGTACGTTTGCACTTCCCGGCCACAGGGAAGCTGCTAGCCGGGAATTCTCTGCCTGGTTCTACCCGCTGCCCGGAACGCTACGCAGGGCAAAAGCGATTCTCGTCCTCCGTGCTTGCTTTTTCTCAGAAAGAGCCGTGGTGTGCTTTTTCGCCGAAAACGCGTTTTGGGCCGAAAACGTGTACGTTTGCACTTCCCCGCCTCAGGGAAGCTGCTAGCCGGGAATTCTCTGCCTGGTTCTACCCGCTGCCCGGAACGCTACGCAGGGCAAAAGCGATTCTCGTCCTCCGTGCTTGCTTTTTCTCAGAAAGAGCCGTGGTGTGCGTTTTCGCCGGAAAACGCGTTTTCGGCCGAAAACGTGGACGTTTGCACTTCCCGGCCACAGGGAAGCTGCTAGCCGGGAATTCTCTGCCTGGTTCTACCCGCTGCCCGGAACGCTACGCAGGGCAAAAGCGATTCTCGTCCTCCGTGCTTGCTTTTTCTCAGAAAGAGCCGTGGTGTGCTTTTTCGCCGAAAACGCGTTATCGGCCGAAAACGTGTACGTTTGCACTTCCCCGCCACAGGGAAGCTGCTAGCCGGGAATTCTCTGCCTGGTTCTACCCGCTGCCCGGAACGCTACGCAGGGCAAAAGCGATTCTCGTCCTCCGTGCTTGCTTTTTCTCAGAAAGAGCCGTGGTGTGCGTTTTCGCCGGAAAACGCGTTTTCGGCCGAAAACTTGTACGTTTGCACTTCCCGGCCACAGGGAAGCTGCTAGCCGGGAATTCTCTGCCTGGTTCTACCCGCTGCCCGGAACGCTACGCAGGGCAAAAGCGATTCTCGTCCTCCGTGCTTGCTTTTTCTCAAAAAGAGCCGTGGTGTGCGTTTTCGCCGGAAAACGCGTTTTCGGCCGAAAACGTGTACGTTTGCAATTCCCGGCCACAGGGAAGCTGCTAGCCGGGAATTCTCTGCCTGGTTCTACCCGCTGCCCGGAACGCTACGCAGGGCAAAAGCGATTCTCGTCCTCCGTGCTTGCTTTTTCTCAGAAAGAGCCGTGGTGTGCGTTTTCGCCGGAAAACGCGTTTTTGGCCGAAAACGTGTACGTTTGCACTTCCCAGCCACAGGGAAGGTGCTAGCCGGGAATTCTCTGCCTGGTTCTACCCGCTGCCCGGAACGCTACGCAGGGCAAAAGCGATTCTCGTCCTCCGTGCTTGCTTTTTCTCAGAAAGAGCCGTGGTGTGCGTTTTCGCCGGAAAACGCGTTTTCGGCCGAAAACCTGTAAGTTTGCACTTCCCCGCCACAGGGAAGCTGCTAGCCGGGAATTCTCTGCCTGGTTCTACCCGCTGCCCGGAACGCTACGCAGGGCAAAAGCGATTCTCGTCCTCCGTGCTTGCTTTTTCTCAGAAAGAGCCGTGGTGTGCGTTTTCGCCGGAAAACGCGTTTTTGGCCGAAAACGTGTACGTTTGCACTTCCCAGCCACAGGGAAGGTGCTAGCCGGGAATTCTCTGCCTGGTTCTACCCGCTGCCCGGAACGCTACGCAGGGCAAAAGCGATTCTCGTCCTCCGTGCTTGCTTTTTCTCAGAAAGAGCCGTGGTGTGCTTTTTCGCCGAAAACGCGTTTTTGGCCGAAAACGTGTACGTTTGCACTTCCCAGCCACAGAGAAGGTGCTAGCCGGGAATTCTCTGCCTGGTTGTACCCGCTGCCCGGAACGCTACGCAGGGCAAAAGCGATTCTCGTCCTCCGTGCTTCTTTTTCTCAGAAAGAGCCGTGGTGTGCGTTTTCGCCGGAAAACGCGTTTTCGGCCGAAAACGTGTACGTTTGCACTTCCCCGCCACAGGGAAGCTGCTAGCCGGGAATTCTCTGCCTGGTTCTACCCGCTGCCCGGAACGCTACGCAGGGCAAAAGCGATTCTCGTCCTCCGTGCTTGCTTTTTCTCAGAAAGAGCCGTGGTGTGCGTTTTCACCGGAAAACGCGTTTTCGGCCGAAAACGTGTACGTTTGCACTTCCCCGCCACAGGGAAGGTGCTAGCCGGGAATTCTCTGCCTGGTTCTACCCGCTGCCCGGAACGCTACGCAGGGCAAAAGCGATTCTCGTCCTCCGTGCTTGCTTTTTCTCAGAAAGAGCCGTGGTGTGCGTTTTCGCCGGAAAACGCGTTTTCGGCCGAAAACGTGTATGTTTGCACTTCCCGGCCACAGGGAAGCTGCTAGCCGGGAATTCTCTGCCTGGTTCTACCCGCTGCCCGGAACGCTACGCAGAGCAAAAGCTATTCTCGCCCTCCGTGCTTGCTTTTTCTCAGAAAGAGCCGTGGTGTGCGTTTTCGCCGGAAAACGCGTTTTTGGCCGAAAACGTGTACGTTTGCACTTCCCCGCCACAGGGAAGCTGCTAGCCGGGAATTCTCTGCCTGGTTCTACCCGCTGCCCGGAACGCTACGCAGGGCAAAAGCGATTCTCGTCCTCCGTGCTTGCTTTTTCTCAGAAAGAGCCGTGGTGTGCGTTTTCGCCGAAAACGCGTTTTCGGCCGAAAACGTGTACGTTTTCAATTGCCGGCCACAGGGAAGCTGCTAGCCGGGAATTCTCTGCCTGGTTCTACCCGCTGCCCGGAACGCTACGCAGGGCAAAAGCGATTCTCGTCCTCCGTGCTTGCTTTTTCTCAGAAAGAGCCGTGGTGTGCTTTTTCGCCGAAAACGCGTTTTCGTCCGAAAACGTGTACGTTTGCACTTCCCAGCCACAGAGAAGGTGCTAGCCGGGAATTCTCTGCCTGGTTCTACCCGCTGCCCAGAACGCTACGCAGGGCAAAAGCGATTCTCGTCCTCCGTGCTTACTTTTTCTCAGAAAGAGCCGTGGTGTCCGTTTTCGCCGGAAAACGCGTTTTTGGCCGAAAACGTGTACGTTTGCACTTCCCCGCCACAGGGAAGGTGCTAGCCTGGAATTCTCTGCCTGGTTCTACCCGCTGCCCGTAACGCTACGCAGGGCAAAAGCGATTCTCGTCCTCCGTGCTTGCTTTTTCTCAGAAAGAGCCGTGGTGTGCGTTTTCGCCGGAAAACGCGTTTTCGGCCGAAAACGTGAACGTTTGCACTTCCCAGCCACAGGGAAGCTGCTAGCCGGGAATTCTCTGCCTGGTTCTACCCGCTGCCCGGAACGCTACGCAGGGCAAAAGCGATTCTCGTCCTCCGTGCTTGCTTTTTCTCAGAAAGAGCCGTGGTGTGCGTTTTCGCCGGAAAACGCGTTTTCGGCCGAAAACGTGTACGTTTGCACTTCCCAGCCACAGGGAAGGTGCTAGCCGGGAATTCTCTGCCTGGTTCTACCCGCTGCCCGGAAGGCTACGCAGGGCAAAAGCGATTCTCGTCCTCCGTGCTTGCTTTTTTCAGAAAGAGCCGTGGTGTGCGTTTTCGCCGGAAAACGCGTTTTCGGCCGAAAACGTGTACGTTTGCACTTCCCGGCCACAGGGAAGCTGCTAGCCGGGAATTCTCTGCCTGGTTCTACCCGCTGCCCGGAACGCTACGCAGGGCAAAAGCGATTCTCGTCCTCCGTGCTTGCTTTTTTCAGAAAGAGCCGTGGTGTGCGTTTTCGCCGGAAAACGCGTTTTCGGCCGAAAACGTGTACGTTTGCACTTCCCGGCCACAGGGAAGCTGCTAGCCGGGAATTCTCTGCCTGGTTCTACCCGCTGCCCGGAACGCTACGCAGGGCAAAAGCGATTCTCGTCCTCCGTGCTTGCTTTTTCTCAGAAAGAGCCGTGGTGTGCGTTTTCGCCGGAAAACGCGTTTTCGGCCGAAAACGTGTACGTTTGCACTTCCCCGCCACAGGGAAGCTGCTAGCCGGGAATTCTCTGCCTGGTTCTACCCGCTGCCCGGAACGCTACGCAGGGCAAAAGCGATTCTCGTCCTCCGTGCTTGCTTTTTCTCAGAAAGAGCCGTGGTGTGCGTTTTCGCCGGAAAACGCGTTTTCGGCCGAAAACGTGTACGTTTGCACTTCCCCGCCACAGAGAAGGTGCTAGCCGGGAATTCTCTGCCTGGTTCTACCCGCTGCCCGGAACGCTACGCAGGGCAAAAGCGATTCTCGTCCTCCGTGCTTGCTTTTTCTCAGAAAGAGCCGTGGTGTGCGTTTTCGCCGGAAAACGCGTTTTTGGCCGAAAACGTGTACGTTTGCACTTCCCCGCCACAGGGAAGGTGCTAGCCGTGAATTCTCTGCCTGGTTCTACCCGCTGCCCGGAAGGCTACGCAGGGCAAAAGCGATTCTCGTCCTCCGTGCTTGCTTTTTCTCAGAAAGAGCCGTGGTGTGCGTTTTCGCCGGAAAACGCGTTTTTGGCCGAAAACGTGTACGTTTGCACTTCCCCGCCACAGGGAAGGTGCTAGCCGGGAATTCTCTGCCTGGTTCTACCCGCTGCCCGGAACGCTACGCAGGGCAAAAGCGATTCTCGTCCTCCGTGCTTGCTTTTTCTCAGAAAGAGCCGTGGTGTGCGTTTTCGCCGGAAAACGCGTTTTTGGCCGAAAACGTGTACGTTTGCACTTCCCAGCCACAGAGAAGGTGCTAGCCGGGAATTCTCTGCCTGTTTGTACCCGCTGCCCGGAACGCTACGCAGGGCAAAAGCGATTCTCGTCCTCCGTGCTTGCTTTTTCTCAGAAAGAGCCGTGGTGTGCGTTTTCGCCGGAAAACGCGTTTTCGGCCGAAAACGTGTACGTTTGCACTTCCCCGCCACAGGGAAGCTGCTAGCCGGGAATTCTCTGCCTGGTTCTACCCGCTGCCCGGAACGCTACGCAGGGCAAAAGCGATTCTCGTCCTCCGTGCTTGCTTTTTCTCAGAAAGAGCCGTGGTGTGCGTTTTCGCCGGAAAACGCGTTTTCGGCCGAAAACGTGTACGTTTGCACTTCCCCGCCACAGAGAAGGTGCTAGCCGGGAATTCTCTGCCTGGTTCTACCCGCTGCCCGGAACGCTACGCAGGGCAAAAGCGATTCTCGTCCTCCGTGCTTGCTTTTTCTCAGAAAGAGCCGTGGTGTGCGTTTTCGCCGGAAAACGCGTTTTTGGCCGAAAACGTGTACGTTTGCACTTCCCCGCCACAGGGAAGGTGCTAGCCGTGAATTCTCTGCCTGGTTCTACCCGCTGCCCGGAAGGCTACGCAGGGCAAAAGCGATTCTCGTCCTCCGTGCTTGCTTTTTCTCAGAAAGAGCCGTGGTGTGCGTTTTCGCCGGAAAACGCGTTTTTGGCCGAAAACGTGTACGTTTGCACTTCCCCGCCACAGGGAAGGTGCTAGCCGGGAATTCTCTGCCTGGTTCTACCCGCTGCCCGGAACGCTACGCAGGGCAAAAGCGATTCTCGTCCTCCGTGCTTGCTTTTTCTCAGAAAGAGCCGTGGTGTGCGTTTTCGCCGGAAAACGCGTTTTTGGCCGAAAACGTGTACGTTTGCACTTCCCAGCCACAGAGAAGGTGCTAGCCGGGAATTCTCTGCCTGTTTGTACCCGCTGCCCGGAACGCTACGCAGGGCAAAAGCGATTCTCGTCCTCCGTGCTTGCTTTTTCTCAGAAAGAGCCGTGGTGTGCGTTTTCGCCGGAAAACGCGTTTTCGGCCGAAAACGTGTACGTTTGCACTTCCCCGCCACAGGGAAGGTGCTAGCCTGGAATTCTCTGCCTGGTTCTACCCGCTGCCCGTAACGCTACGCAGGGCAAAAGCGATTCTCGTCCTCCGTGCTTGCTTTTTCTCAGAAAGAGCCGTGGTGTGCGTTTTCGCCGGAAAACGCGTTTTCGGCCGAAAACGTGAACGTTTGCACTTCCCAGCCACAGGGAAGCTGCTAGCCGGGAATTCTCTGCCTGGTTCTACCCGCTGCCCGGAACGCTACGCAGGGCAAAAGCGATTCTCGTCCTCCGTGCTTGCTTTTTCTCAGAAAGAGCCGTGGTGTGCGTTTTCGCCGGAAAACGCGTTTTCGGCCGAAAACGTGTACGTTTGCACTTCCCAGCCACAGGGAAGGTGCTAGCCGGGAATTCTCTGCCTGGTTCTACCCGCTGCCCGGAAGGCTACGCAGGGCAAAAGCGATTCTCGTCCTCCGTGCTTGCTTTTTTCAGAAAGAGCCGTGGTGTGCGTTTTCGCCGGAAAACGCGTTTTCGGCCGAAAACGTGTACGTTTGCACTTCCCGGCCACAGGGAAGCTGCTAGCCGGGAATTCTCTGCCTGGTTCTACCCGCTGCCCGGAACGCTACGCAGGGCAAAAGCGATTCTCGTCCTCCGTGCTTGCTTTTTTCAGAAAGAGCCGTGGTGTGCGTTTTCGCCGGAAAACGCGTTTTCGGCCGAAAACGTGTACGTTTGCACTTCCCGGCCACAGGGAAGCTGCTAGCCGGGAATTCTCTGCCTGGTTCTACCCGCTGCCCGGAACGCTACGCAGGGCAAAAGCGATTCTCGTCCTCCGTGCTTGCTTTTTCTCAGAAAGAGCCGTGGTGTGCGTTTTCGCCGGAAAACGCGTTTTCGGCCGAAAACGTGTACGTTTGCACTTCCCCGCCACAGGGAAGCTGCTAGCCGGGAATTCTCTGCCTGGTTCTACCCGCTGCCCGGAACGCTACGCAGGGCAAAAGCGATTCTCGTCCTCCGTGCTTGCTTTTTCTCAGAAAGAGCCGTGGTGTGCGTTTTCGCCGGAAAACGCGTTTTCGGCCGAAAACGTGTACGTTTGCACTTCCCCGCCACAGAGAAGGTGCTAGCCGGGAATTCTCTGCCTGGTTCTACCCGCTGCCCGGAACGCTACGCAGGGCAAAAGCGATTCTCGTCCTCCGTGCTTGCTTTTTCTCAGAAAGAGCCGTGGTGTGCGTTTTCGCCGGAAAACGCGTTTTTGGCCGAAAACGTGTACGTTTGCACTTCCCCGCCACAGGGAAGGTGCTAGCCGTGAATTCTCTGCCTGGTTCTACCCGCTGCCCGGAAGGCTACGCAGGGCAAAAGCGATTCTCGTCCTCCGTGCTTGCTTTTTCTCAGAAAGAGCCGTGGTGTGCGTTTTCGCCGGAAAACGCGTTTTTGGCCGAAAACGTGTACGTTTGCACTTCCCCGCCACAGGGAAGGTGCTAGCCGGGAATTCTCTGCCTGGTTCTACCCGCTGCCCGGAACGCTACGCAGGGCAAAAGCGATTCTCGTCCTCCGTGCTTGCTTTTTCTCAGAAAGAGCCGTGGTGTGCGTTTTCGCCGGAAAACGCGTTTTTGGCCGAAAACGTGTACGTTTGCACTTCCCAGCCACAGAGAAGGTGCTAGCCGGGAATTCTCTGCCTGTTTGTACCCGCTGCCCGGAACGCTACGCAGGGCAAAAGCGATTCTCGTCCTCCGTGCTTGCTTTTTCTCAGAAAGAGCCGTGGTGTGCGTTTTCGCCGGAAAACGCGTTTTCGGCCGAAAACGTGTACGTTTGCACTTCCCCGCCACAGGGAAGCTGCTAGCCGGGAATTCTCTGCCTGGTTCTACCCGCTGCCCGGAAGGCTACGCAGGGCAAAAGCGATTCTCGTCCTCCGTGCTTGCTTTTTCTCAGAAAGAACCGTGGTGTGCGTTTTCGCCGGAAAACGCGTTTTCGGCCGAAAACGTGTATGTTTGCACTTCCCGGCCACAGGGAAGCTGCTAGCCGGGAATTCTCTGCCTGGTTCTACCCGCTGCCCGGAACGCTACGCAGGGCAAAAGCTATTCTCGTCCTCCGTGCTTGCTTTTTTCAGAAAGAACCGTGGTGTGCGTTTTCGCCGGAAAACGCGTTTTCGGCCGAAAACGTGTACGTTTGCACTTCCCGGCCACAGGGAAGCTGCTAGCCGGGAATTCTCTGCCTGGTTCTACCCGCTGCCCGGAAGGCTACGCAGGGCAAAAGCGATTCTCGTCCTCCGTGCTTGCTTTTTCTCAGAAAGAGCCGTGGTGTGCGTTTTCGCCGGAAAACGCGTTTTCGGCCGAAAACGTGTACGTTTGCACTTCCCGGCCACAGGGAAGCTGCTAGCCGGGAATTCTCTGCCTGGTTCTACCCGCTGCCCGGAACGCTACGCAGGGCAAAAGCGATTCTCGTCCTCCGTGCTTGCTTTTTTCAGAAAGAGCCGTGGTGTGCGTTTTCGCCGGAAAACGCGTTTTCGGCCGAAAACGTGTACGTTTGCACTTCCCGGCCACAGGGAAGCTGCTAGCCGGGAATTCTCTGCCTGGTTCTACCCGCTGCCCGGAACGCTACGCAGGGCAAAAGCGATTCTCGTCCTCCGTGCTTGCTTTTTCTCAGAAAGAGCCGTGGTGTGCGTTTTCGCCGGAAAACGCGTTTTCGGCCGAAAACGTGTACGTTTGCACTTCCCCGCCACAGAGAAGGTGCTAGCCGGGAATTCTCTGCCTGGTTCTACCCGCTGCCCGGAACGCTACGCAGGGCAAAAGCGATTCTCGTCCTCCGTGCTTGCTTTTTCTCAGAAAGAGCCGTGGTGTGCGTTTTCGCCGGAAAACGCGTTTTTGGCCGAAAACGTGTACGTTTGCACTTCCCCGCCACAGGGAAGGTGCTAGCCGTGAATTCTCTGCCTGGTTCTACCGCTGCCCGGAAGGCTACGCAGGGCAAAAGCGATTCTCGTCCTCCGTGCTTGCTTTTTCTCAGAAAGAGCCGTGGTGTGCGTTTTCGCCGGAAAACGCGTTTTTGGCCGAAAACGTGTACGTTTGCACTTCCCCGCCACAGGGAAGGTGCTAGCCGGGAATTCTCTGCCTGGTTCTACCCGCTGCCCGGAACGCTACGCAGGGCAAAAGCGATTCTCGTCCTCCGTGCTTGCTTTTTCTCAGAAAGAGCCGTGGTGTGCGTTTTCGCCGGAAAACGCGTTTTTGGCCGAAAACGTGTACGTTTGCACTTCCCCGCCACAGGGAAGGTGCTAGCCGTGAATTCTCTGCCTGGTTCTACCCGCTGCCCGGAAGGCTACGCAGGGCAAAAGCGATTCTCGTCCTCCGTGCTTGCTTTTTCTCAGATAGAGCCGTGGTGTGCTTTTTCGCCGAAAACGCGTTTTTGGCCGAAAACGTGTACGTTTGCACTTCCCAGCCACAGAGAAGGTGCTAGCCGGGAATTCTCTGCCTGGTTCTACCCGCTGCCCGGAACGCTACGCAGGGCAAAAGCGATTCTCGTCCTCCGTGCTTGCTTTTTCTCAGAAAGAGCCGTGGTGTGCGTTTTCGCCGGAAAACGCGTTTTCGGCCGAAAACGTGTACGTTTGCACTTCCCAGCCACAGGGAAGCTGCTAGCCGGGAATTCTCTGCCTGGTTCTACCCGCTGCCCGGAACGCTACGCAGGGCAAAAGCGATTCTCGTCCTCCGTGCTTGCTTTTTCTCAAAAAGAGCCGTGGTGTGCGTTTTCGCCGGAAAACGCGTTTTCGGCCGAAAACGTGAACGTTTGCACTTCCCAGCCACAGGGAAGCTGCTAGCCGGGAATTCTCTGCCTGATTCTACCCACTGCCCGGAACGCTACGCAGGGCAAAAGCGATTCTCGTCCTCCGTGCTTGCTTTTTCTCAGAAAGAACCGTGGTGTGCGTTTTCGCCGGAAAACGCGTTTTCGGCCGAAAACGTGTACGTTTGCACTTCCCCGCCACAGGGAAGCTGCTAGCCGGGAATTCTCTGCCTGGTTCTACCCGCTGCCCTGAACGCTACGCAGGGCAAAAGCGATTCTCGTCCTCCGTGCTTGCTTTTTCTCAGAAAGAGCCGTGGTGTGCGTTTTCGCCGGAAAACGCGTTTTCGGCCGAAAACGTGTACGTTTGCACTTCCCAGCCACAGGGAAGGTGCTAGCCGGGAATTCTCTGCCTGGTTCTACCCGCTGCCCGGAACGCTACGCAGGGCAAAAGCGATTCTCGTCCTCCGTGCTTGCTTTTTCTCAGAAAGAGCCGTGGTGTGCGTTTTCGCCGGAAAACGCGTTTTCGGCCGAAAACGTGTACGTTTGCACTTCCCCGCCACAGGGAAGGTGCTAGCCGTGAATTCTCTGCCTGGTTCTACCGCTGCCCGGAAGGCTACGCAGGGCAAAAGCGATTCTCGTCCTCCGTGCTTGCTTTTTCTCAGAAAGAACCGTGGTGTGCGTTTTCGCCGGAAAACGCGTTTTCGGCCGAAAACGTGTACGTTTGCTCTTCCCCGCCACAGGGAAGCTGCTAGCCGGGAATTCTCTGCCTGGTTCTACCCGCTGCCCGGAAGGCTACGCAGGGCAAAAGCGATTCTCGTCCTCCGTGCTTGCTTTTTCTCAGAAAGAGCCGTGGTGTGCGTTTTCGCCGGAAAACGCGTTTTCGGCCGAAAACGTGAACGTTTGCACTTCCCAGCCACAGGGAAGCTGCTAGCCGGGAATTCTCTGCCTGGTTCTACCCGCTGCCCGGAACGCTACGCAGGGCAAAAGCGATTCTCGTCCTCCGTGCTTGCTTTTTCTCAGAAAGAGCCGTGGTGTGCGTTTTCGCCGGAAAACGCGTTTTTGGCCGAAAACGTGTACGTTTGCACTTCCCCGCCACAGGGAAGCTGCTAGCCGGGAATTCTCTGCCTGGTTCTACCCGCTGCCCGGAACGCTACGCAGGGCAAAAGCGATTCTCGTCCTCCGTGCTTGCTTTTTCTCAGAAAGAGCCGTGGTGTGCTTTTTCGCCGAAAACGCGTTTTTGGCCGAAAACGTGTACGTTTGCACTTCCCAGCCACAGAGAAGGTGCTAGCCGGGAATTCTCTGCCTGGTTCTACCCGCTGCCCGGAACGCTAAGCAGGGAAAAAGCGATTCTCGTCCTCCGTGCTTGCTTTTTCTCAGAAAGAGCCGTGGTGTGCTTTTTCGCCGAAAACGCGTTTTTGGCCGAAAACGTGTACGTTTGCACTTCCCCGCCACAGGGAAGCTGCTAGCCGGGAATTCTCTGCCTGGTTCTACCCGCTGCCCGGAACGCTACGCAGGGCAAAAGCGATTCTCGTCCTCCGTGCTTGCTTTTTCTCAGAAAGAGCCGTGGTGTGCGTTTTCGCCGGAAAACGCGTTTTCGGCCGAAAACGTGTACGTTTGCACTTCCCCGCCACAGGAAAGCTGCTAGCCGGGAATTCTCTTCCTGGTTCTACCCGCTGCCCGGAACGCTACGCAGGGCAAAAGCGATTCTCGTCCTCCGTGCTTGCTTTTTCTCAAAAAGAGCCGTGGTGTGCGTTTTCGCCGGAAGACGCGTTTTCGGCCGAAAACGTGAACGTTTGCACTTCCCAGCCACAGGGAAGCTGCTAGCCGGGAATTCTCTGCCTGGTTCTACCCGCTGCCCGGAACGCTACGCAGGGCAAAAGCGATTCTCGTCCTCCGTGCTTGCTTTTTCTCAGAAAGAGCCGTGGTGTGCGTTTTCGCCGGAAAACGCGTTTTTGGCCGAAAACCTGTAAGTTTGCACTTCCCCGCCACAGGGAAGCTGCTAGCCGGGAATTCTCTGCCTGGTTCTACCCGCTGCCCGGAACGCTACGCAGGGCAAAAGCGATTCTCGTCCTCCGTGCTTGCTTTTTCTCAGAAAGAGCCGTGGTGTGCTTTTTCGCCGAAAACGCGTTTTTGGCCGAAAACGTGTACGTTTGCACTTTCCAGCCACAGAGAAGGTGCTAGCCGGGAATTCTCTGCCTGGTTCTACCCGCTGCCCGGAACGCTACGCAGGGCAAAAGCGATTCTCGTCCTCCGTGCTTGCTTTTTCTCAGAAAGAGCCGTGGTGTGCGTTTTCGCCGGATAACGCGTTTTGGGCCGAAAACGTGTACGTTTGCACTTCCCCGCCACAGGGAAGGTGCTAGCCGGGAATTCTCTGCCTGGTTCTACACGCTGCCCGGAACGCTAAGTAGGGCAAAAGCGATTCTCGTCCTCCGTGCTTGCTTTTTCTCAGAAAGAGCCGTGGTGTGCTTTTTCGCCAAAAACGCGTTTTTGGCCGAAATCGTGTACATTTGCACTTCCCAGCCACAGAGAAGGTGCTAGCCGGGAATTCTCTGCCTGTTTGTACCCGCTGCCCGGAACGCTACGCAGGGCAAAAGCGATTCTCGTCCTCCGTGCTTGCTTTTTCTCAGAAAGAGCCGTGGTGTGCGTTTTCGCCGGAAAACGCGTTTTCGGCCGAAAACGTGTACGTTTGCACTTCCCCGCCACAGGGAAGCTGCTAGCCGGGAATTCTCTGCCTGGTTCTACCCGCTGCCCGGAAGGCTACGCAGGGCAAAAGCGATTCTCGTCCTCCGTGCTTGCTTTTTCTCAGAAAGAACCGTGGTGTGCGTTTTCGCCGGAAAACGCGTTTTCGGCCGAAAACGTGTATGTTTGCACTTCCCGGCCACAGGGAAGCTGCTAGCCGGGAATTCTCTGCCTGGTTCTACCCGCTGCCCGGAACGCTACGCAGGGCAAAAGCTATTCTCGTCCTCCGTGCTTGCTTTTTCTCAGAAAGAGCCGTGGTGTGCGTTTTCGCCGGAAAACGCGTTTTCGGCCGAAAACGTGTACGTTTGCACTTCCCCGCCACAGGGAAGCTGCTAGCCGGGAATTCTCTGCCTGGTTCTACCCGCTGCCCGGAACGCTACGCAGGGCAAAAGCGATTCTCGTCCTCCGTGCTTGCTTTTTCTCAGAAAGAGCCGTGGTGTGCGTTTTCCCCGGAAAACGCGTTTTCGGCCGAAAACGTGTACGTTTGCACTTCCCCGCCACAGGGAAGCTGCTAGCCGGGAATTCTCTGCCTGGTTCTACCCGCTGCCCGGAACGCTACGCAGGGCAAAAGCGATTCTCGTCCTCCGTGCTTGCTTTTTCTCAGAAAGAGCCGTGGTGTGCGTTTTCGCCGGAAAACGCGTTTTCGGCCGAAAACGTGTACGTTTGCACTTCCCCGCCACAGGGAAGCTGCTAGCCGGGAATTCTCTGCCTGGTTCTACCCGCTGCCCGGAACGCTACGCAGGGCAAAAGCGATTCTCGTCCTCCGTGCTTGCTTTTTCTCAGAAAGAGCCGTGGTGTGCTTTTTCGCCGAAAACGCGTTTTCGGCCGAAAACGTGTACGTTTGCACTTCCCAGCCACAGAGAAGGTGCTAGCCGGGAATTCTCTGCCTCGTTCTACCCGCTGCCCAGAACGCTACGCAGGGCAAAAGCGATTCTCGTCCTCCGTGCTTGCTTTTTCTCAGAAAGAGCCGTGGTGTGCGTTTTCGCCGGAAAACGCGTTTTTGGCCGAAAACGTGTACGTTTGCACTTCCCCGCCACAGGGAAGGTGCTAGCCTAGAATTCTCTGCCTGGTTCTACCCGCTGCCCGGAAGGCTACGCAGGGCAAAAGCGATTCTCGTCCTCCGTGCTTGCTTTTTCTCAGAAAGAGCCGTGGTGTGCGTTTTCGCCGGAAAACGCGTTTTTGGCCGAAAACCTGTAAGTTTGCACTTCCCCGCCACAGGGAAGCTGCTAGCCGGGAATTCTCTGCCTGGTTCTACCCGCTGCCCGGAACGCTACGCAGGGCAAAAGCGATTCTCGTCCTCCGTGCTTGCTTTTTCTCAGAAAGAGCCGTGGTGTGCGTTTTCGCCGGAAAACGCGTTTTTGGCCGAAAACCTGTAAGTTTGCACTTCCCCGCCACAGGGAAGCTGCTAGCCGGGAATTCTCTGCCTGGTTCTACCCGCTGCCCGGAACGCTACGCAGGGCAAAAGCGATTCTCGTCCTCCGTGCTTGCTTTTTCTCAGAAAGAGCCGTGGTGTGCTTTTTCGCCGAAAACGCGTTTTTGGCCGAAAACGTGTACGTTTGCACTTCCCAGCCACAGAGAAGGTGCTAGCCGGGAATTCTCTGCCTGGTTCTACCCGCTGCCCGGAACGCTACGCAGGGCAAAAGCGATTCTCGTCCTCCGTGCTTGCTTTTTCTCAGAAAGAGCCGTGGTGTGCGTTTTCGCCGGATAACGCGTTTTGGGCCGAAAACGTGTACGTTTGCACTTCCCCGCCACAGGGAAGGTGCTAGCCGGGAATTCTCTGCCTGGTTCTACCCGCTGCCCGGAACGCTAAGTAGGGCAAAAGCGATTTCGTCCTCCGTGCTTGCTTTTTCTCAGAAAGAGCCGTAGTGTGCTTTTTCGCCGAAAACGTGTTTTTGGCCGAAAACGTGTACATTTGCACTTCCCAGCCACAGAGAAGGTGCTAGCCGGGAATTCTCTGCCTGTTTGTACCCGCTGCCCGGAACGCTACGCAGGGCAAAAGCGATTCTCGTCCTCCGTGCTTGCTTTTTCTCAGAAAGAGCCGTGGTGTGCGTTTTCGCCGGAAAACGCGTTTTCGGCCGAAAACGTGTACGTTTGCACTTCCCCGCCACAGGGAAGCTGCTAGCCGGGAATTCTCTGCCTGGTTCTACCCGCTGCCCGGAAGGCTACGCAGGGCAAAAGCGATTCTCGTCCTCCGTGCTTGCTTTTTCTCAGAAAGAACCGTGGTGTGCGTTTTCGCCGGAAAACGTGTTTTCGGCCGAAAACGTGTATGTTTGCACTTCCCGGCCACAGGGAAGCTGCTAGCCGGGAATTCTCTGCCTGGTTCTACCCGCTGCCCGGAACGCTACGCAGGGCAAAAGCTATTCTCGTCCTCCGTGCTTGCTTTTTCTCAGAAAGAGCCGTGGTGTGCGTTTTCGCCGGAAAACGCGTTTTCGGCCGAAAACGTGTACGTTTGCACTTCCCCGCCACAGGGAAGCTGCTAGCCGGGAATTCTCTGCCTGGTTCTACCCGCTGCCCGGAACGCTACGCAGGGCAAAAGCGATTCTCGTCCTCCGTGCTTGCTTTTTCTCAGAAAGAGCCGTGGTGTGCGTTTTCCCCGGAAAACGCGTTTTCGGCCGAAAACGTGTACGTTTGCACTTCCCCGCCACAGGGAAGCTGCTAGCCGGGAATTCTCTGCCTGGTTCTACCCGCTGCCCGGAACGCTACGCAGGGCAAAAGCGATTCTCGTCCTCCGTGCTTGCTTTTTCTCAGAAAGAGCCGTGGTGTGCTTTTTCGCCGAAAACGCGTTTTCGGCCGAAAACGTGTACGTTTGCACTTCCCAGCCACAGAGAAGGTGCTAGCCGGGAATTCTCTGCCTCGTTCTACCCGCTGCCCAGAACGCTACGCAGGGCAAAAGCGATTCTCGTCCTCCGTGCTTGCTTTTTCTCAGAAAGAGCCGTGGTGTGCGTTTTCGCCGGAAAACGCGTTTTTGGCCGAAAACGTGTACGTTTGCACTTCCCCGCCACAGGGAAGGTGCTAGCCTAGAATTCTCTGCCTGGTTCTACCCGCTGCCCGGAAGGCTACGCAGGGCAAAAGCGATTCTCGTCCTCCGTGCTTGCTTTTTCTCAGAAAGAGCCGTGGTGTGCGTTTTCGCCGGAAAACGCGTTTTCGGCCGAAAACGTGTACGTTTGCACTTCCCAGCCACAGGGAAGCTGCTAGCCGGGAATTCTCTGCCTGGTTCTACCCGCTGCCCGGAACGCTACGCAGGGCAAAAGCGATTCTCGTCCTCCGTGCTTGCTTTTTCTCAGAAAGAGCCGTGGTGTGCGTTTTCGCCGAAAAACTCGTTTTCGGCCGAAAACGTGTACGTTTGCACTTCCCAGCCACAGGGAAGGTGCTAGCCGGGAATTCTCTGCCTGGTTCTACCCGCTGCCCGGAACGCTACGCAGGGCAAAAGCGATTCTCGTCCTCCGTGCTTGCTTTTTCTCAGAAAGAGCCGTGGTGTGCGTTTTCGCCGGATAACGCGTTTTGGGCCGAAAACGTGTACGTTTGCACTTCCCCGCCACAGGGAAGGTGCTAGCCGGGAATTCTCTGCCTGGTTCTACACGCTGCCCGGAACGCTAAGTAGGGCAAAAGCGATTCTCGTCCTCCGTGCTTGCTTTTTCTCAGAAAGAGCCGTGGTGTGCTTTTTCGCCAAAAACGCGTTTTTGGCCGAAATCGTGTACATTTGCACTTCCCAGCCACAGAGAAGGTGCTAGCCGGGAATTCTCTGCCTGTTTGTACCCGCTGCCCGGAACGCTACGCAGGGCAAAAGCGATTCTCGTCCTCCGTGCTTGCTTTTTCTCAGAAAGAGCCGTGGTGTGCGTTTTCGCCGGAAAACGCGTTTTCGGCCGAAAACGTGTACGTTTGCACTTCCCCGCCACAGGGAAGCTGCTAGCCGGGAATTCTCTGCCTGGTTCTACCCGCTGCCCGGAAGGCTACGCAGGGCAAAAGCGATTCTCGTCCTCCGTGCTTGCTTTTTCTCAGAAAGAACCGTGGTGTGCGTTTTCGCCGGAAAACGCGTTTTCGGCCGAAAACGTGTATGTTTGCACTTCCCGGCCACAGGGAAGCTGCTAGCCGGGAATTCTCTGCCTGGTTCTACCCGCTGCCCGGAACGCTACGCAGGGCAAAAGCTATTCTCGTCCTCCGTGCTTGCTTTTTCTCAGAAAGAGCCGTGGTGTGCGTTTTCGCCGGAAAACGCGTTTTCGGCCGAAAACGTGTACGTTTGCACTTCCCCGCCACAGGGAAGCTGCTAGCCGGGAATTCTCTGCCTGGTTCTACCCGCTGCCCGGAACGCTACGCAGGGCAAAAGCGATTCTCGTCCTCCGTGCTTGCTTTTTCTCAGAAAGAGCCGTGGTGTGCGTTTTCCCCGGAAAACGCGTTTTCGGCCGAAAACGTGTACGTTTGCACTTCCCCGCCACAGGGAAGCTGCTAGCCGGGAATTCTCTGCCTGGTTCTACCCGGTGCCCGGAACGCTACGCAGGGCAAAAGCGATTCTCGTCCTCCGTGCTTGCTTTTTCTCAGAAAGAGCCGTGGTGTGCGTTTTCGCCGGAAAACGCGTTTTCGGCCGAAAACGTGTACGTTTGCACTTCCCCGCCACAGGGAAGCTGCTAGCCGGGAATTCTCTGCCTGGTTCTACCCGCTGCCCGGAACGCTACGCAGGGCAAAAGCGATTCTCGTCCTCCGTGCTTGCTTTTTCTCAGAAAGAGCCGTGGTGTGCTTTTTCGCCGAAAACGCGTTTTCGGCCGAAAACGTGTACGTTTGCACTTCCCAGCCACAGAGAAGGTGCTAGCCGGGAATTCTCTGCCTCGTTCTACCCGCTGCCCAGAACGCTACGCAGGGCAAAAGCGATTCTCGTCCTCCGTGCTTGCTTTTTCTCAGAAAGAGCCGTGGTGTGCGTTTTCGCCGGAAAACGCGTTTTTGGCCGAAAACGTGTACGTTTGCACTTCCCCGCCACAGGGAAGGTGCTAGCCTAGAATTCTCTGCCTGGTTCTACCCGCTGCCCGGAAGGCTACGCAGGGCAAAAGCGATTCTCGTCCTCCGTGCTTGCTTTTTCTCAGAAAGAGCCGTGGTGTGCGTTTTCGCCGGAAAACGCGTTTTTGGCCGAAAACCTGTAAGTTTGCACTTCCCCGCCACAGGGAAGCTGCTAGCCGGGAATTCTCTGCCTGGTTCTACCCGCTGCCCGGAACGCTACGCAGGGCAAAAGCGATTCTCGTCCTCCGTGCTTGCTTTTTCTCAGAAAGAGCCGTGGTGTGCGTTTTCGCCGGAAAACGCGTTTTTGGCCGAAAACCTGTAAGTTTGCACTTCCCCGCCACAGGGAAGCTGCTAGCCGGGAATTCTCTGCCTGGTTCTACCCGCTGCCCGGAACGCTACGCAGGGCAAAAGCGATTCTCGTCCTCCGTGCTTGCTTTTTCTCAGAAAGAGCCGTGGTGTGCTTTTTCGCCGAAAACGCGTTTTTGGCCGAAAACGTGTACGTTTGCACTTCCCAGCCACAGAGAAGGTGCTAGCCGGGAATTCTCTGCCTGGTTCTACCCGCTGCCCGGAACGCTACGCAGGGCAAAAGCGATTCTCGTCCTCCGTGCTTGCTTTTTCTCAGAAAGAGCCGTGGTGTGCGTTTTCGCCGGATAACGCGTTTTGGGCCGAAAACGTGTACGTTTGCACTTCCCCGCCACAGGGAAGGTGCTAGCCGGGAATTCTCTGCCTGGTTCTACCCGCTGCCCGGAACGCTAAGTAGGGCAAAAGCGATTTCGTCCTCCGTGCTTGCTTTTTCTCAGAAAGAGCCGTAGTGTGCTTTTTCGCCGAAAACGTGTTTTTGGCCGAAAACGTGTACATTTGCACTTCCCAGCCACAGAGAAGGTGCTAGCCGGGAATTCTCTGCCTGTTTGTACCCGCTGCCCGGAACGCTACGCAGGGCAAAAGCGATTCTCGTCCTCCGTGCTTGCTTTTTCTCAGAAAGAGCCGTGGTGTGCGTTTTCGCCGGAAAACGCGTTTTCGGCCGAAAACGTGTACGTTTGCACTTCCCCGCCACAGGGAAGCTGCTAGCCGGGAATTCTCTGCCTGGTTCTACCCGCTGCCCGGAAGGCTACGCAGGGCAAAAGCGATTCTCGTCCTCCGTGCTTGCTTTTTCTCAGAAAGAACCGTGGTGTGCGTTTTCGCCGGAAAACGCGTTTTCGGCCGAAAACGTGTATGTTTGCACTTCCCGGCCACAGGGAAGCTGCTAGCCGGGAATTCTCTGCCTGGTTCTACCCGCTGCCCGGAACGCTACGCAGGGCAAAAGCTATTCTCGTCCTCCGTGCTTGCTTTTTCTCAGAAAGAGCCGTGGTGTGCGTTTTCGCCGGAAAACGCGTTTTCGGCCGAAAACGTGTACGTTTGCACTTCCCCGCCACAGGGAAGCTGCTAGCCGGGAATTCTCTGCCTGGTTCTACCCGCTGCCCGGAACGCTACGCAGGGCAAAAGCGATTCTCGTCCTCCGTGCTTGCTTTTTCTCAGAAAGAGCCGTGGTGTGCGTTTTCCCCGGAAAACGCGTTTTCGGCCGAAAACGTGTACGTTTGCACTTCCCCGCCACAGGGAAGCTGCTAGCCGGGAATTCTCTGCCTGGTTCTACCCGCTGCCCGGAACGCTACGCAGGGCAAAAGCGATTCTCGTCCTCCGTGCTTGCTTTTTCTCAGAAAGAGCCGTGGTGTGCTTTTTCGCCGAAAACGCGTTTTCGGCCGAAAACGTGTACGTTTGCACTTCCCAGCCACAGAGAAGGTGCTAGCCGGGAATTCTCTGCCTCGTTCTACCCGCTGCCCAGAACGCTACGCAGGGCAAAAGCGATTCTCGTCCTCCGTGCTTGCTTTTTCTCAGAAAGAGCCGTGGTGTGCGTTTTCGCCGGAAAACGCGTTTTTGGCCGAAAACGTGTACGTTTGCACTTCCCCGCCACAGGGAAGGTGCTAGCCTAGAATTCTCTGCCTGGTTCTACCCGCTGCCCGGAAGGCTACGCAGGGCAAAAGCGATTCTCGTCCTCCGTGCTTGCTTTTTCTCAGAAAGAGCCGTGGTGTGCGTTTTCGCCGGAAAACGCGTTTTCGGCCGAAAACGTGTACGTTTGCACTTCCCAGCCACAGGGAAGCTGCTAGCCGGGAATTCTCTGCCTGGTTCTACCCGCTGCCCGGAACGCTACGCAGGGCAAAAGCGATTCTCGTCCTCCGTGCTTGCTTTTTCTCAGAAAGAGCCGTGGTGTGCGTTTTCGCCGAAAAACTCGTTTTCGGCCGAAAACGTGTACGTTTGCACTTCCCAGCCACAGGGAAGGTGCTAGCCGGGA
Organism: Athene noctua; assembly: GCF_965140245.1. NCBI lineage: Eukaryota > Metazoa > Chordata > Aves > Strigiformes > Strigidae > Athene > Athene noctua. The sequence continues at coordinate 380,442 of NW_027437574.1, forward strand.
ATTCTCTGCCTGGTTCTACCCGCTGCCCGGAACGCTACGCAGGGCAAAAGCGATTCTCGTCCTCCGTGCTTGCTTTTTCTCAGAAAGAGCAATGGTGTGCGTTTTCGCCGGAAAACGCGTTTTTGGCCGAAAACCTGTACGTTTGCACTTCCCCGCCACAGGGAAGCTGCTAGCCGGGAATTCTCTGCCTGGTTCTACCCGCTGCCCGGAACGCTACGCAGGGCAAAAGCGATTCTCGTCCTCCGTGCTTGCTTTTTCTCAGAAAGAGCCGTGGTGTGCTTTTTCGCCGAAAACGCGTTTTTGGCCGAAAACGTGTACGTTTGCACTTCCCCGCCACAGGGAAGGTGCTAGCCGGGAATTCTCTGCCTGGTTCTACCGCTGCCCGGAAGGCTACGCAGGGCAAAAGCGATTCTCGTCCTCCGTGCTTGCTTTTTCTCAGAAAGAACCGTGGTGTGCGTTTTCGCCGGAAAACGCGTTTTCGGCCGAAAACGTGTACGTTTGCTCTTCCCCGCCACAGGGAAGCTGCTAGCCGGGAATTCTATGCCTGGTTCTACCCGCTGCCCGGAACGCTACGCAGGGCAAAAGCGATTCTCGTCCTCCGTGCTTGCTTTTTCTCAGAAAGAGCCGTGGTGTGCGTTTTCGCCGGAAGACGCGTTTTCGGCCGAAAACGTGAACGTTTGCACTTCCCAGCCACAGGGAAGCTGCTAGCCGGGAATTCTCTGCCTGGTTCTACCCGCTGCCCGGAACGCTACGCAGGGCAAAAGCGATTCTCGTCCTCCGTGCTTGCTTTTTCTCAGAAAGAGCCGTGGTGTGCGTTTTCGCCGGAAAACGCGTTTTTGGCCGAAAACGTGTACGTTTGCACTTCCCAGCCACAGGGAAGGTGCTAGCCTGGAATTCTCTGCCTGGTTCTACCCGCTGCCCGGAACGCTACGCAGGGCAAAAGCGATTCTCGTCCTCCGTGCTTGCTTTTTCTCAGAAAGAGCCGTGGTGTGCGTTTTCGCCGGAAAACGCGTTTTTGGCCGAAAACCTGTAAGTTTGCACTTCCCCGCCACAGGGAAGCTGCTAGCCGGGAATTCTCTGCCTGGTTCTACCCGCTGCCCGGAACGCTACGCAGGGCAAAAGCGATTCTCGTCCTCCGTGCTTGCTTTTTCTCAGAAAGAGCCGTGGTGTGCTTTTTCGCCGAAAACGCGTTTTTGGCCGAAAACGTGTACGTTTGCACTTCCCAGCCACAGAGAAGGTGCTAGCCGGGAATTCTCTGCCTGGTTCTACCCGCTGCCCGGAACGCTAAGCAGGGCAAAAGCGATTCTCGTCCTCCGTGCTTGCTTTTTCTCAGAAAGAGCCGTGGTGTGCGTTTTCGCCGGAAAACGCGTTTTGGGCCGAAAACGTGTACGTTTGCACTTCCCCGCCACAGGGAAGGTGCTAGCCGGGAATTCTCTGCCTGGTTCTACCCGCTGCCCGGAACGCTAAGTAGGGCAAAAGCGATTTCGTCCTCCGTGCTTGCTTTTTCTCAGAAAGAGCCGTGGTGTGCTTTTTCGCCGAAAACGCGTTTTTGGCCGAAAACGTGTACGTTTGCACTTCCCAGCCACAGAGAAGGTGCTAGCCGGGAATTCTCTGCCTGGTTCTACCCGCTGCCCGGAACGCTACGCAGGGCAAAAGCGATTCTCGTCCTCCGTGCTTGCTTTTTCTCAGAAAGAGCCGTGGTGTGCGTTTTCGCCGGAAAACGCGTTTTCGGCCGAAAACGTGTACGTTTGCACTTCCCGGCCACAGGGAAGCTGCTAGCCGGGAATTCTCTGCCTGGTTCTACCCGCTGCCCGGAACGCTACGCAGGGCAAAAGCGATTCTCGTCCTCCGTGCTTGCTTTTTCTCAGAAAGAGCCGTGGTGTGCGTTTTCGCCGGAAAACGCGTTTTTGGCCGAAAACGTGTACGTTTGCACTTCCCCGCCACAGGGAAGGTGCTAGCCGTGAATTCTCTGCCTGGTTCTACCCGCTGCCCGGAAGGCTACGCAGGGCAAAGCGATTCTCGTCCTCCGTGCTTGCTTTTTTCAGAAAGAGCCGTGGTGTGCGTTTTCGCCGGAAAACGCGTTTTCGGCCGAAAACGTGTACGTTTGCTCTTCCCCGCCACAGGGAAGCTGCTAGCCGGGAATTCTCTGCCTGGTTCTACCCGCTGCCCGGAACGCTACGCAGGGCAAAAGCGATTCTCGTCCTCCGTGCTTGCTTTTTCTCAGAAAGAGCCGTGGTGTGCGTTTTCGCCGGAAAACGCGTTTTTGGCCGAAAACGTGTACGTTTGCACTTCCCCGCCACAGGGAAGCTGCTAGCCGGGAATTCTCTGCCTGGTTCTACCCGCTGCCCGGAACGCTACGCAGGGCAAAAGCGATTCTCGTCCTCCGTGCTTGCTTTTTCTCAGAAAGAGCCGTGGTGTGCGTTTTCGCTGAAAACGCGTTTTTGGCCGAAAACGTGTACGTTTGCACTTCCCCGCCACAGGGAAGCTGCTAGCCGGGAATTCTCTGCCTGGTTCTACCCGCTGCCCGGAACGCTACGCAGGGCAAAAGCGATTCCTGTCCTCCGTGCTTGCTTTTTCTCAGAAAGAGCCGTGGTGTGCTTTTTCACCGAAAACGCGTTTTTGGCCGAAAACGTGTACGTTTGCACTTCCCAGCCACAGGGAAGGTGCTAGCCGGGAATTCTCTGCCTGTTTGTACCCGCTGCCCGGAACGCTACGCAGGGCAAAAGCGATTCTCGTCCTCCGTGCTTGCTTTTTCTCAGAAAGAGCCGTGGTGTGCGTTTTCGCCGGAAAACGCGTTTTTGGCCGAAAACGTGTACGTTTGCACTTCCCCGCCACAGGGAAGGTGCTAGCCGTGAATTCTCTGCCTGGTTCTACCGCTGCCCGGAAGGCTACGCAGGGCAAAAGCGATTCTCGTCCTCCGTGCTTGCTTTTTCTCAGAAAGAACCGTGGTGTGCGTTTTCGCCGGAAAACGCGTTTTCGGCCGAAAACGTGTACGTTTGCTCTTCCCCGCCACAGGGAAGCTGCTAGCCGGGAATTCTCTGCCTGGTTCTACCCGCTGCCCGGAACGCTACGCAGGGCAAAAGCGATTCTCGTCCTCCGTGCTTGCTTTTTCTCAGAAAGAGCCGTGGTGTGCGTTTTCGCCGGAAAACGCGTTTTCGGCCGAAAACGTGTACGTTTGCACTTCCCCGCCACAGGAAAGCTGCTAGCCGGGAATTCTCTGCCTGGTTCTACCCGCTGCCCGGAACGCTACGCAGGGCAAAAGCGATTCTCATCCTCCGTGCTTGCTTTTTCTCAAAAAGAGCCGTGGTGTGCGTTTTCGCCGGAAGACGCGTTTTCGGCCGAAAACGTGAACGTTTGCACTTCCCAGCCACAGGGAAGCTGCTAGCCGGGAATTCTCTGCCTGGTTCTACCCGCTGCCCGGAAGGCTACGCAGGGCAAAAGCGATTCTCGTCCTCCGTGCTTGCTTTTTCTCAGAAAGAGCCGTGGTGTGCGTTTTCGCCGGAAAACGCGTTTTTGGCCGAAAACGTGTACGTTTGCACTTCCCAGCCACAGGGAAGGTGCTAGCCTGGAATTCTCTGCCTGGTTCTACCCGCTGCCCGGAACGCTACGCAGGGCAAAAGCGATTCTCGTCCTCCGTGCTTGCTTTTTCTCAGAAAGAGCCGTGGTGTGCGTTTTCGCCGGAAAACGCGTTTTTGGCCGAAAACCTGTACGTTTGCACTTCCCCGCCACAGGGAAGCTGCTAGCCGGGAATTCTCTGCCTGGTTCTACCCGCTGCCCGGAACGCTACGCAGGGCAAAAGCGATTCTCGTCCTCCGTGCTTGCTTTTTCTCAGAAAGAGCCGTGGTGTGCTTTTTCGCCGAAAACGCGTTTTTGGTCGAAAACGTGTACGTTTGCACTTCCCAGCCACAGGGAAGGTGCTAGCCGGGAATTCTCTGCCTGGTTCTACCCGCTGCCCGGAACGCTAAGCAGGGCAAAAGCGATTCTCGTCCTCCGTGCTTGCTTTTTCTCAGAAAGAGCCGTGGTGTGCGTTTTCGCCGGAAAACGCGTTTTGGGCCGAAAACGTGTACGTTTGCACTTCCCCGCCACAGGGAAGGTGCTAGCCGGGAATTCTCTGCCTGGTTCTACCCGCTGCCCGGAACGCTAAGTAGGGCAAAAGCGATTTCGTCCTCCGTGCTTGCTTTTTCTCAGAAAGAGCCGTGGTGTGCTTTTTCGCCGAAAACGCGTTTTTGGCCGAAAACGTGTACGTTTGCACTTCCCAGCCACAGAGAAGGTGCTAGCCGGGAATTCTCTGCCTGGTTGTACCCGCTGCCCGGAACTCTACGCAGGGCAAAAGCGATTCTCGTCCTCCGTGCTTGCTTTTTCTCAGAAAGAGCCGTGGTGTGCGTTTTCGCCGGAAAACGCGTTTTCGGCCGAAAACGTGTACGTTTGCACTTCCCCGCCACAGGGAAGCTGCTAGCCGGGAATTCTCTGCCTGGTTCTACCCGCTGCCCGGAAGGCTACGCAGGGCAAAAGCGATTCTCGTCCTCCGTGCTTGCTTTTTCTCAGAAAGAGCCGTGGTGTGCGTTTTCGCCGGAAAACGCGTTTTCGGCCGAAAACGTGTACGTTTGCACTTCCCCGCCACAGGGAAGGTGCTAGCCGGGAATTCTCTGCCTGGTTCTACCCGCTGCCCGGAACGCTACGCAGGGCAAAAGCGATTCTCGTCCTCCGTGCTTGCTTTTTCTCAGAAAGAGCCGTGGTGTGCGTTTTCGCCGGAAAACGCGTTTTCGGCCGAAAACGTGTATGTTTGCACTTCCCGGCCACAGCGAAGCTGCTAGCCGGGAATTCTCTGCCTGGTTCTACCCGCTGCCCGGAACGCTATGCAGGGCAAAAGCGATTCTCGTCCTCCGTGCTTGCTTTTTCTCAGAAAGAGCCGTGGTGTGCGTTTTCGCCGGAAAACGCGTTTTCGGCCGAAAACGTGTACGTTTGCACTTCCCCGCCACAGGGAAGCTGCTAGCCGGGAATTCTCTGCCTGGTTCTACCCGCTGCCCGGAACGCTACGCAGGGCAAAAGCGATTCTCGTCCTCCGTGCTTGCTTTTTCTCAGAAAGAGCCGTGGTGTGCGTTTTCGCTGAAAACGCGTTTTCGGCCGAAAACGTGTACGTTTGCAATTCCCGGCCACAGGGAAGCTGCTAGCCGGGAATTCTCTGCCTGGTTCTACCCGCTGCCCGGAACGCTACGCAGGGCAAAAGCGATTCTCGTCCTCCGTGCTTGCTTTTTCTCAGAAAGAGCCGTGGTGTGCTTTTTCGCCGAAAACGCGTTTTTGGCCGAAAACGTGTACGTTTGCACTTCCCCGCCACAGGGAAGGTGCTAGCCTAGAATTCTCTGCCTGGTTCTACCCGCTGCCCGTAACGCTACGCAGGGCAAAAGCGATTCTCGTCCTCCGTGCTTGCTTTTTCTCAGAAAGAGCCGTGGTGTGCGTTTTCGCCGGAAAACGCGTTTTCGGCCGAAAACGTGTACGTTTGCACTTCCCCGCCACAGGGAAGCTGCTAGCCGGGAATTCTCTGCCTGGTTCTACCCGCTGCCCGGAAGGCTACGCAGGGCAAAAGCGATTCTCGTCCTCCGTGCTTGCTTTTTCTCAGAAAGAGCCGTGGTGTGCGTTTTCGCCGGAAAACGCGTTTTCGGCCGAAAACGTGTACGTTTGCACTTCCCCGCCACAGGGAAGCTGCTAGCCGGGAATTCTCTGCCTGGTTCTACCCGCTGCCCGGAACGCTACGCAGGGCAAAAGCGATTCTCGTCCTCCGTGCTTGCTTTTTCTCAAAAAGAGCCGTGGTGTGCGTTTTCGCCGGAAAACGCGTTTTCAGCCGAAAACGTGAACGTTTGCACTTCCCAGCCACAGGGAAGCTGCTAGCCGGGAATTCTCTGCCTGGTTCTACCCGCTGCCCGGAAGGCTACGCAGGGCAAAAGCGATTCTCGTCCTCCGTGCTTGCTTTTTCTCAGAAAGAGCCGTGGTGTGCGTTTTCGCCGGAAAACGCGTTTTTGGCCGAAAACGTGTACGTTTGCACTTCCCCGCCACAGGGAAGCTGCTAGCCGGGAATTCTCTGCCTGGTTCTACCCGCTGCCCGGAAGGCTACGCAGGGCAAAAGCGATTCTCGTCCTCCGTGCTTGCTTTTTCTCAGAAAGAGCCGTGGTGTGCGTTTTCGCCGGAAAACGCGTTTTCGGCCGAAAACGTGTACGTTTGCACTTCCCGGCCACAGGGAAGCTGCTAGCCGGGAATTCTCTGCCTGGTTCTACCCGCTGCCCGGAACGCTACGCAGGGCAAAAGCGATTCTCGTCCTCCGTGCTTGCTTTTTCTCAGAAAGAGCCGTGGTGTGCGTTTTCGCCGGAAAACGCGTTTTTGGCCGAAAACGTGTACGTTTGCACTTCCCCGCCACAGGGAAGGTGCTAGCCGTGAATTCTCTGCCTGGTTCTACCCGCTGCCCGGAAGGCTACGCAGGGCAAAGCGATTCTCGTCCTCCGTGCTTGCTTTTTTCAGAAAGAGCCGTGGTGTGCGTTTTCGCCGGAAAACGCGTTTTCGGCCGAAAACGTGTACGTTTGCACTTCCCGGCCACAGGGAAGCTGCTAGCCGGGAATTCTCTGCCTGGTTCTACCCGCTGCCCGGAACGCTACGCAGGGCAAAAGCGATTCTCGTCCTCCGTGCTTGCTTTTTCTCAGAAAGAGCCGTGGTGTGTGTTTTCGCCGGAAAACGCGTTTTTAGCCGAAAACGTGTACGTTTGCACTTCCCCGCCACAGGGAAGCTGCTAGCCGGGAATTCTCTGCCTGGTTCAACCCGCTGCCCGGAAGGCTACGCAGGGCAAAAGCGATTCTCGTCCTCCGTGCTTGCTTTTTCTCAGAAAGAGCCGTGGTGTGCGTTTTCGCCGGAAAACGCGTTTTCGGCCGAAAACGTGTACGTTTGCACTTCCCGGCCACAGGGAAGCTGCTAGCCGGGAATTCTCTGCCTGGTTCTACCCGCTGCCCGGAACGCTACGCAGGGCAAAAGCGATTCTCGTCCTCCGTGCTTGCTTTTTCTCAGAAAGAGCCGTGGTGTGCGTTTTCGCCGGAAAACGCGTTTTTGGCCGAAAACGTGTACGTTTGCACTTCCCCGCCACAGGGAAGCTGCTAGCCGGGAATTCTCTGCCTGGTTCAACCCGCTGCCCGGAAGGCTACGCAGGGCAAAAGCGATTCTCGTCCTCCGTGCTTGCTTTTTCTCAGAAAGAGCCGTGGTGTGCGTTTACGCCGGAAAACGCGTTTTTGGCCGAAAACGTGTACGTTTGCACTTCCCCGCCACAGGGAAGCTGCTAGCCGGGAATTCTCTGCCTGGTTCTACCCGCTGCCCGGAACGCTACGCAGGGCAAAAGCGATTCTCGTCCTCCGTGCTTGCTTTTTCTCAGAAAGAGCCGTGGTGTGCGTTTTCGCCGGAAAACGCGTTTTTGGCCGAAAACGTGTACGTTTGCACTTCCCCGCCACAGGGAAGGTGCTAGCCGTGAATTCTCTGCCTGGTTCTACCCGCTGCCCGGAAGGCTACGCAGGGCAAAAGCGATTCTCGTCCTCCGTGCTTGCTTTTTCTCAGATAGAGCCGTGGTGTGCTTTTTCGCCGAAAACGCGTTTTTGGCCAAAAACGTGTACGTTTGCACTTCCCAGCCACAGAGAAGGTGCTAGCCGGGAATTCTCTGCCTGGTTCTACCCGCTGCCCGGAACGCTAAGCAGGGCAAAAGCGATTCTCGTCCTCCGTGCTTGCTTTTTCTCAGAAAGAGCCGTGGTGTGCGTTTTCGCCGGAAAACGCGTTTTCGGCCGAAAACGTGTACGCTTGCACTTCCCCGCCACAGGGAAGCTGCTAGCCGGTAATTCTCTGCCTGGTTCTACCCGCTGCCCGGAACGCTACGCAGGGCAAAAGCGATTCTCGTCCTCCGTGCTTGCTTTTTCTCAGAAAGAGCCGTGGTGTGCTTTTTCGCCGAAAACGCGTTTTCGGCCGAAAACGTGTACGTTTGCACTTCCCAGCCACAGAGAAGGTGCTAGCCGGGAATTCTCTGCCTGGTTCTACCCGCTGCCCAGAACGCTACGCAGGGCAAAAGCGATTCTCGTCCTCCGTGCTTGCTTTTTCTCAGAAAGAGCCGTGGTGTGCGTTTTCGCCGGAAAACGCGTTTTCGGCCGAAAACGTGTACGTTTGCACTTCCCCGCCACAGGGAAGCTGCTAGCCGGGAATTCTCTGCCTGGTTCTACCCGCTGCCCGGAACGCTACGCAGGGCAAAAGCGATTCTCGTCCTCCGTGCTTGCTTTTTCTCAGAAAGAGCCGTGGTGTGCTTTTTCGCCGAAAACGCGTTTTTGGTCGAAAACGTGTACGTTTGCACTTCCCAGCCACAGGGAAGGTGCTAGCCGGGAATTCTCTGCCTGGTTCTACCCGCTGCCCGGAACGCTAAGCAGGGCAAAAGCGATTCTCGTCCTCCGTGCTTGCTTTTTCTCAGAAAGAGCCGTGGTGTGCGTTTTCGCCGGAAAACGCGTTTTGGGCCGAAAACGTGTACGTTTGCACTTCCCCGCCACAGGGAAGGTGCTAGCCGGGAATTCTCTGCCTGGTTCTACCCGCTGCCCGGAACGCTAAGTAGGGCAAAAGCGATTTCGTCCTCCGTGCTTGCTTTTTCTCAGAAAGAGCCGTGGTGTGCTTTTTCGCCGAAAACGCGTTTTTGGCCGAAAACGTGTACGTTTGCACTTCCCAGCCACAGAGAAGGTGCTAGCCGGGAATTCTCTGCCTGGTTGTACCCGCTGCCCGGAACTCTACGCAGGGCAAAAGCGATTCTCGTCCTCCGTGCTTGCTTTTTCTCAGAAAGAGCCGTGGTGTGCGTTTTCGCCAGAAAACGCGTTTTCGGCCGAAAACGTGTACGTTTGCACTTCCCCGCCACAGGGAAGCTGCTAGCCGGGAATTCTCTGCCTGGTTCTACCCGCTGCCCGGAAGGCTACGCAGGGCAAAAGCGATTCTCGTCCTCCGTGCTTGCTTTTTCTCAGAAAGAGCCGTGGTGTGCGTTTTCGCCGGAAAACGCGTTTTCGGCCGAAAACGTGTACGTTTGCACTTCCCCGCCACAGGGAAGGTGCTAGCCGGGAATTCTCTGCCTGGTTCTACCCGCTGCCCGGAACGCTACGCAGGGCAAAAGCGATTCTCGTCCTCCGTGCTTGCTTTTTCTCAGAAAGAGCCGTGGTGTGCGTTTTCGCCGGAAAACGCGTTTTCGGCCGAAAACGTGTATGTTTGCACTTCCCGGCCACAGCGAAGCTGCTAGCCGGGAATTCTCTGCCTGGTTCTACCCGCTGCCCGGAACGCTATGCAGGGCAAAAGCGATTCTCGTCCTCCGTGCTTGCTTTTTCTCAGAAAGAGCCGTGGTGTGCGTTTTCGCCGGAAAACGCGTTTTCGGCCGAAAACGTGTACGTTTGCACTTCCCCGCCACAGGGAAGCTGCTAGCCGGGAATTCTCTGCCTGGTTCTACCCGCTGCCCGGAACGCTACGCAGGGCAAAAGCGATTCTCGTCCTCCGTGCTTGCTTTTTCTCAGAAAGAGCCGTGGTGTGCGTTTTCGCTGAAAACGCGTTTTCGGCCGAAAACGTGTACGTTTGCAATTCCCGGCCACAGGGAAGCTGCTAGCCGGGAATTCTCTGCCTGGTTCTACCCGCTGCCCGGAACGCTACGCAGGGCAAAAGCGATTCTCGTCCTCCGTGCTTGCTTTTTCTCAGAAAGAGCCGTGGTGTGCTTTTTCGCCGAAAACGCGTTTTCGGCCGAAAACGTGTACGTTTGCACTTCCCCGCCACAGGGAAGGTGCTAGCCTAGAATTCTCTGCCTGGTTCTACCCGCTGCCCGTAACGCTACGCAGGGCAAAAGCGATTCTCGTCCTCCGTGCTTGCTTTTTCTCAGAAAGAGCCGTGGTGTGCGTTTTCGCCGGAAAACGCGTTTTCGGCCGAAAACGTGTACGTTTGCACTTCCCCGCCACAGGGAAGCTGCTAGCCGGGAATTCTCTGCCTGGTTCTACCCGCTGCCCGGAAGGCTACGCAGGGCAAAAGCGATTCTCGTCCTCCGTGCTTGCTTTTTCTCAGAAAGAGCCGTGGTGTGCGTTTTCGCCGGAAAACGCGTTTTCGGCCGAAAACGTGTACGTTTGCACTTCCCCGCCACAGGGAAGCTGCTAGCCGGGAATTCTCTGCCTGGTTCTACCCGCTGCCCGGAACGCTACGCAGGGCAAAAGCGATTCTCGTCCTCCGTGCTTGCTTTTTCTCAAAAAGAGCCGTGGTGTGCGTTTTCGCCGGAAAACGCGTTTTTGGCCGAAAACGTGTACGTTTGCACTTCCCCGCCACAGGGAAGGTGCTAGCCGGGAATTCTCTGCCTGGTTCTACCCGCTGCCCGGAAGGCTACGCAGGGCAAAAGCGATTCTCGTCCTCCGTGCTTGCTTTTTCTCAGAAAGAGCCGTGGTGTGCGTTTTCGCCGGAAAACGCGTTTTTGGCCGAAAACGTGTACGTTTGCACTTCCCCGCCACAGGGAAGCTGCTAGCCGGGAATTCTCTGCCTGGTTCTACCCGCTGCCCGGAAGGCTACGCAGGGCAAAAGCGATTCTCGTCCTCCGTGCTTGCTTTTTCTCAGAAAGAGCCGTGGTGTGCGTTTTCGCCGGAAAACGCGTTTTCGGCCGAAAACGTGTACGTTTGCACTTCCCGGCCACAGGGAAGCTGCTAGCCGGGAATTCTCTGCCTGGTTCTACCCGCTGCCCGGAACGCTACGCAGGGCAAAAGCGATTCTCGTCCTCCGTGCTTGCTTTTTCTCAGAAAGAGCCGTGGTGTGCGTTTTCGCCGGAAAACGCGTTTTTGGCCGAAAACGTGTACGTTTGCACTTCCCCGCCACAGGGAAGGTGCTAGCCGTGAATTCTCTGCCTGGTTCTACCCGCTGCCCGGAAGGCTACGCAGGGCAAAGCGATTCTCGTCCTCCGTGCTTGCTTTTTTCAGAAAGAGCCGTGGTGTGCGTTTTCGCCGGAAAACGCGTTTTCGGCCGAAAACGTGTACGTTTGCACTTCCCGGCCACAGGGAAGCTGCTAGCCGGGAATTCTCTGCCTGGTTCTACCCGCTGCCCGGAACGCTACGCAGGGCAAAAGCGATTCTCGTCCTCCGTGCTTGCTTTTTCTCAGAAAGAGCCGTGGTGTGCGTTTTCGCCGGAAAACGCGTTTTTGGCCGAAAACGTGTACGTTTGCACTTCCCCGCCACAGGGAAGCTGCTAGCCGGGAATTCTCTGCCTGGTTCAACCCGCTGCCCGGAAGGCTACGCAGGGCAAAAGCGATTCTCGTCCTCCGTGCTTGCTTTTTCTCAGAAAGAGCCGTGGTGTGCGTTTACGCCGGAAAACGCGTTTTTGGCCGAAAACGTGTACGTTTGCACTTCCCCGCCACAGGGAAGCTGCTAGCCGGGAATTCTCTGCCTGGTTCTACCCGCTGCCCGGAACGCTACGCAGGGCAAAAGCGATTCTCGTCCTCCGTGCTTGCTTTTTCTCAGAAAGAGCCGTGGTGTGCGTTTTCGCCGGAAAACGCGTTTTTGGCCGAAAACGTGTACGTTTGCACTTCCCCGCCACAGGGAAGGTGCTAGCCGTGAATTCTCTGCCTGGTTCTACCCGCTGCCCGGAAGGCTACGCAGGGCAAAAGCGATTCTCGTCCTCCGTGCTTGCTTTTTCTCAGATAGAGCCGTGGTGTGCTTTTTCGCCGAAAACGCGTTTTTGGCCGAAAACGTGTACGTTTGCACTTCCCAGCCACAGAGAAGGTGCTAGCCGGGAATTCTCTGCCTGGTTCTACCCGCTGCCCGGAACGCTAAGCAGGGCAAAAGCGATTCTCGTCCTCCGTGCTTGCTTTTTCTCAGAAAGAGCCGTGGTGTGCGTTTTCGCCGGAAAACGCGTTTTCGGCCGAAAACGTGTACGCTTGCACTTCCCCGCCACAGGGAAGCTGCTAGCCGGTAATTCTCTGCCTGGTTCTACCCGCTGCCCGGAACGCTACGCAGGGCAAAAGCGATTCTCGTCCTCCGTGCTTGCTTTTTCTCAGAAAGAGCCGTGGTGTGCTTTTTCGCCGAAAACGCGTTTTCGGCCGAAAACGTGTACGTTTGCACTTCCCAGCCACAGAGAAGGTGCTAGCCGGGAATTCTCTGCCTGGTTCTACCCGCTGCCCAGAACGCTACGCAGGGCAAAAGCGATTCTCGTCCTCCGTGCTTGCTTTTTCTCAGAAAGAGCCGTGGTGTGCGTTTTCGCCGGAAAACGCGTTTTCGGCCGAAAACGTGTACGTTTGCACTTCCCCGCCACAGGGAAGCTGCTAGCCGGGAATTCTCTGCCTGGTTCTACCCGCTGCCCGGAACGCTACGCAGGGCAAAAGCGATTCTCGTCCTCCGTGCTTGCTTTTTCTCAGAAAGAGCCGTGGTGTGCGTTTTCGCCGGAAAACGAGTTTTCGGCCAAAAACGTGTACGTTTGCACTTCCCCGCCACAGGGAAGCTGCTAGCCGGGAATTCTCTGCATGGTTCTACCCGCTGCCCGGAACGCTACGCAGGGCAAAAGCGATTCTCGTCCTCCGTGCTTGCTTTTTCTCAGAAAGAGCCGTGGTGTGCTTTTTCGCCGAAAACGCGTTTTCGGCCGAAAACGTGTACGTTTGCACTTCCCAGCCACAGGGAAGCTGCTAGCCGGGAATTCTCTGCCTGGTTCTACCCGCTGCCCGGAACGCTACGCAGGGCAAAAGCGATTCTCGTCCTCCGTGCTTGCTTTTTCTCAGAAAGAGCCGTGGTGTGCGTTTTCGCCGGAAAACGCGTTTTTGGCCGAAAACGTGTACGTTTGCACTTCCCAGCCACAGGGAAGGTGCTAGCCGTGAATTCTCTGCCTGGTTCTACCCGCTGCCCGGAACGCTACGCAGGGCAAAAGCGATTCTCGTCCTCCGTGCTTGCTTTTTCTCAGAAAGAGCCGTGGTGTGCTTTTTCGCCGAAAACGCGTTTTCGGCCGAAAACGTGTACGTTTGCACTTCCCAGCCACAGAGAAGGTGCTAGCCGGGAATTCTCTGCCTGGTTCTACCCGCTGCCCAGAACGCTACGCAGGGCAAAAGCGATTCTCGTCCTCCGTGCTTGCTTTTTCTCAGAAAGAGCCGTGGTGCGCGTTTTCGCCGGAAAACGCGTTTTTGGCCGAAAACGTGTACGTTTGCACTTCCCCGCCACAGGGAAGGTGCTAGCCTGGAATTCTCTGCCTGGTTCTACCCGCTGCCCGGAACGCTACGCAGGGCAAAAGCGATTCTCGTCCTCCGTGCTTGCTTTTTCTCAGAAAGAGCCTTGGTGTGCTTTTTCGCCGAAAACGCGTTTTTGGCCGAAAACGTGTACGTTTGCACTTCCCCGCCACAGGGAAGCTGCTAGCCGGGAATTCTCTGCCTGGTTCTACCCGCTGCCCGGAACGCTACGCAGGGCAAAAGCGATTCTCGTCCTCCGTGCTTGCTTTTTCTCAGAAAGAGCCGTGGTGTGCGTTTTCGCCGGAAAACGCGTTTTTGGCCGAAAACCTGTACGTTTGCACTTCCCCGCCACAGGGAAGCTGCTAGCCGGGAATTCTCTGCCTGGTTCTACCCGCTGCCCGGAACGCTACGCAGGGCAAAAGCGATTCTCGTCCTCCGTGCTTGCTTTTTCTCAGAAAGAGCCGTGGTGTGCTTTTTCGCCGGAAAACGCGTTTTTGGCCGAAAACGTGTACGTTTGCACTTCCCAGCCACAGGGAAGCTGCTAGCCGGGAATTCTCTGCCTGGTTCTACCCGCTGCCCGGAACGCTAAGCAGGGCAAAAGCGATTCTCGTCCTCCGTGCTTGCTTTTTCTCAGAAAGAGCCGTGGTGTGCGTTTTCGCCGGAAAACGCGTTTTTGGCCGAAAACGTGTACGTTTGCACTTCCCAGCCACAGGGAAGCTGCTAGCCGGGAATTCTCTGCCTGGTTCTACCCGCTGCCCGGAACGCTAAGTAGGGCAAAAGCGATTTCGTCCTCCGTGCTTGCTTTTTCTCAGAAAGAGCCGTGGTGTGCTTTTTCGCCGAAAACGCGTTTTTGGCCGAAAACGTGTACGTTTGCACTTCCCATCCACAGAGAAGATGCTAGCCGGGAATTCTCTGCCTGGTTGTACCCGCTGCCCGGAACGCTACGCAGGGCAAAAGCGATTCTCGTCCTCCGTGCTTGCTTTTTCTCAGAAAGAGCCGTGGTGTGCGTTTTCGCCGGAAAACGCGTTTTTGGCCGAAAACGTGTACGTTTGCACTTCCCATCCACAGAGAAGATGCTAGCCGGGAATTCTCTGCCTGGTTCTACCCGCTGCCCGGAACGCTAAGCAGGGCAAAAGCGATTCTCGTCCTCCGTGCTTGCTTTTTCTCAGAAAGAGCCGTGGTGTGCGTTTTCGCCGGAAAACGCGTTTTTGGCCGAAAACGTGTACGTTTGCACTTCCCAGCCACAGGGAAGCTGCTAGCCGGGAATTCTCTGCCTGGTTCTACCCGCTGCCCGGAACGCTAAGTAGGGCAAAAGCGATTTCGTCCTCCGTGCTTGCTTTTTCTCAGAAAGAGCCGTGGTGTGCTTTTTCGCCGAAAACGCGTTTTTGGCCGAAAACGTGTACGTTTGCACTTCCCATCCACAGAGAAGATGCTAGCCGGGAATTCTCTGCCTGGTTGTACCCGCTGCCCGGAACGCTACGCAGGGCAAAAGCGATTCTCGTCCTCCGTGCTTGCTTTTTCTCAGAAAGAGCCGTGGTGTGCGTTTTCGCCGGAAAACGAGTTTTCGGCCGAAAACGTGTACGTTTGCACTTCCCCGCCACAGGGAAGCTGCTAGCCGGGAATTCTCTGCCTGGTTCTACCCGCTGCCCGGAACGCTACGCAGGGCAAAAGCGATTCTCGTCCTCCGTGCTTGCTTTTTCTCAGAAAGAGCCGTGGTGTGCTTTTTCGCCGAAAACGCGTTTTCGGCCGAAAACGTGTACGTTTGCACTTCCCAGCCACAGGGAAGCTGCTAGCCGGGAATTCTCTGCCTGGTTCTACCCGCTGCCCGGAACGCTACGCAGGGCAAAAGCGATTCTCGTCCTCCGTGCTTGCTTTTTCTCAGAAAGAGCCGTGGTGTGCGTTTTCGCCGGAAAACGCGTTTTTGGCCGAAAACGTGTACGTTTGCACTTCCCAGCCACAGGGAAGGTGCTAGCCGTGAATTCTCTGCCTGGTTCTACCCGCTGCCCGGAACGCTACGCAGGGCAAAAGCGATTCTCGTCCTCCGTGCTTGCTTTTTCTCAGAAAGAGCCTTGGTGTGCTTTTTCGCCGAAAACGCGTTTTTGGCCGAAAACGTGTACGTTTGCACTTCCCGGCCACAGGGAAGCTGCTAGCCGGGAATTCTCTGCCTGGTTCTACCCGCTGCCCGGAACGCTACGCAGGGCAATAGCGATTTTCGTCCTCCGTGCTTGCTTTTTCTCAAAAAGAGCCGTGGTGTGCGTTTTCGCCGGAAAACGCGTTTTCGGCCGAAAACGTGAACGTTTGCACTTCCCAGCCACAGGGAAGCTGCTAGCCGGGAATTCTCTGCCTGGTTCTACCCGCTGCCCGGAACGCTACGCAGGGCAAAAGCGATTCTCGTCCTCCGTGCTTGCTTTTTCTCAGAAAGAGCCGTGGTGTGCGTTTTCGCCGGAAAACGCGTTTTCGGCCGAAAACGTGTACGTTTGCACTTCCCCGCCACAGGGAAGCTGCTAGCCGGGAATTCTCTGCCTGGTTCTACCCGCTGCCCGGAAGGCTACGCAGGGCAAAAGCGATTCTCGTCCTCCGTGCTTGCTTTTTCTCAGAAAGAGCCGTGGTGTGCGTTTTCGCCGGAAAACGCGTTTTCGGCCGAAAACGTGTACGTTTGCACTTCCCCGCCACAGGGAAGCTGCTAGCCGGGAATTCTCTGCCTGGTTCTACCCGCTGCCCGGAACGCTACGCAGGGCAAAAGCGATTCTCGTCCTCCGTGCTTGCTTTTTCTCAAAAAGAGCCGTGGTGTGCGTTTTCGCCGGAAAACGCGTTTTCGGCCGAAAACGTGAACGTTTGCACTTCCCAGCCACAGGGAAGCTGCTAGCCGGGAATTCTCTGCCTGGTTCTACCCGCTGCCCGGAACGCTAAGTAGGGCAAAAGCGATTCTCGTCCTCCGTGCTTGCTTTTTCTCAGAAAGAGCCGTGGTGTGCTTTTTCGCCGAAAACGCGTTTTTGGCCGAAAACGTGTACGTTTGCACTTCCCATCCACAGAGAAGATGCTAGCCGGGAATTCTCTGCCTGGTTGTACCCGCTGCCCGGAACGCTACGCAGGGCAAAAGCGATTCTCGTCCTCCGTGCTTGCTTTTTCTCAGAAAGAGCCGTGGTGTGCGTTTTCGCCGGAAAACGCGTTTTTGGCCGAAAACGTGTACGTTTGCACTTCCCATCCACAGAGAAGATGCTAGCCGGGAATTCTCTGCCTGGTTCTACCCGCTGCCCGGAACGCTAAGCAGGGCAAAAGCGATTCTCGTCCTCCGTGCTTGCTTTTTCTCAGAAAGAGCCGTGGTGTGCGTTTTCGCCGGAAAACGCGTTTTTGGCCGAAAACGTGTACGTTTGCACTTCCCAGCCACAGGGAAGCTGCTAGCCGGGAATTCTCTGCCTGGTTCTACCCGCTGCCCGGAACGCTACGCAGGGCAAAAGCGATTTCGTCCTCCGTGCTTGCTTTTTCTCAGAAAGAGCCGTGGTGTGCTTTTTCGCCGAAAACGCGTTTTTGGCCGAAAACGTGTACGTTTGCACTTCCCATCCACAGAGAAGATGCTAGCCGGGAATTCTCTGCCTGGTTGTACCCGCTGCCCGGAACGCTACGCAGGGCAAAAGCGATTCTCGTCCTCCGTGCTTGCTTTTTCTCAGAAAGAGCCGTGGTGTGCGTTTTCGCCGGAAAACGAGTTTTCGGCCGAAAACGTGAACGTTTCCACTTCCCCGCCACAGGGAAGCTGCTAGCCGGGAATTCTCTGCCTGGTTCTACCCGCTGCCCGGAACGCTACGCAGGGCAAAAGCGATTCTCGTCCTCCGTGCTTGCTTTTTCTCAGAAAGAGCCGTGGTGTGCTTTTTCGCCGAAAACGCGTTTTCGGCCGAAAACGTGTACGTTTGCACTTCCCAGCCACAGGGAAGCTGCTAGCCGGGAATTCTCTGCCTGGTTCTACCCGCTGCCCGGAACGCTACGCAGGGCAAAAGCGATTCTCGTCCTCCGTGCTTGCTTTTTCTCAGAAAGAGCCGTGGTGTGCGTTTTCGCCGGAAAACGAGTTTTTGGCCGAAAACGTGTACGTTTGCACTTCCCAGCCACAGGGAAGGTGCTAGCCGTGAATTCTCTGCCTGGTTCTACCCGCTGCCCGGAACGCTACGCAGGGCAAAAGCGATTCTCGTCCTCCGTGCTTGCTTTTTCTCAGAAAGAGCCGTGGTGTGCGTTTTCGCCGGAAAACGCGTTTTTGGCCGAAAACGTGTACGTTTGCACTTCCCCGCCACAGTGAAGGTGCTAGCCAGGAATTCTCTGCCTGGTTCTACCCGCTGCCCGGAACGCTACGCAGGGCAAAAGCGATTCTCGTCCTCCGTGCTTGCTTTTTCTCAGAAAGAGCCGTGGTGTGCTTTTTCGCCGAAAACGCGTTTTCGGCCGAAAACGTGTACGTTTGCACTTCCCAGCCACAGAGAAGGTGCTAGCCGGGAATTCTCTGCCTGGTTCTACCCGCTGCCCAGAACGCTACGCAGGGCAAAAGCGATTCTCGTCCTCCGTGCTTGCTTTTTCTCAGAAAGAGCCGTGGTGTGCGTTTTCGCCGGAAAACGCGTTTTTGGCCGAAAACGTGTACGTTTGCACTTCCCCGCCACAGGGAAGGTGCTAGCCTGGAATTCTCTGCCTGGTTCTACCCGCTGCCCGGAACGCTACGCAGGGCAAAAGCGATTCTCGTCCTCCGTGCTTGCTTTTTCTCAGAAAGAGCCGTGGTGTGCTTTTTCGCCGAAAACGCGTTTTTGGCCGAAAACGTGTACGTTTGCACTTCCCGGCCACAGGGAAGCTGCTAGCCGGGAATTCTCTGCCTGGTTCTACCCGCTGCCCGGAACGCTACGCAGGGCAATAGCGATTCTCGTCCTCCGTGCTTGCTTTTTCTCAAAAAGAGCCGTGGTGTGCGTTTTCGCCGGAAAACGCGTTTTCGGCCGAAAACGTGTACGTTTGCACTTCCCCGCCACAGGGAAGCTGCTAGCCGGGAATTCTCTGCCTGGTTCTACCCGCTGCCCGGAACGCTACGCAGGGCAAAAGCGATTCTCGTCCTCCGTGCTTGCTTTTTCTCAGAAAGAGCCGTGGTGTGCGTTTTCGCCGGAAAACGCGTTTTCGGCCGAAAACGTGTACGTTTGCACTTCCCCGCCACAGGGAAGCTGCTAGCCGGGAATTCTCTGCCTGGTTCTACCCGCTGCCCGGAAGGCTACGCAGGGCAAAAGCGATTCTCGTCCTCCGTGCTTGCTTTTTCTCAGAAAGAGCCGTGGTGTGCGTTTTCGCCGGAAAACGCGTTTTCGGCCGAAAACGTGTACGTTTGCACTTCCCCGCCACAGGGAAGCTGCTAGCCGGGAATTCTCTGCCTGGTTCTACCCGCTGCCCGGAACGCTACGCAGGGCAAAAGCGATTCTCGTCCTCCGTGCTTGCTTTTTCTCAAAAAGAGCCGTGGTGTGCGTTTTCGCCGGAAAACGCGTTTTCGGCCGAAAACGTGAACGTTTGCACTTCCCCGCCACAGGGAAGCTGCTAGCCGGGAATTCTCTGCCTGGTTCTACCCGCTGCCCGGAACGCTACGCAGGGCAAAAGCGATTCTCGTCCTCCGTGCTTGCTTTTTCTCAGAAAGAGCCGTGGTGTGCGTTTTCGCCGGAAAACGCGTTTTTGGCCGAAAACGTGTACGTTTGCACTTCCCAGCCACAGGGAAGGTGCTAGCCGTGAATTCTCTGCCTGGTTCTACCCGCTGCCCGGAACGCTACGCAGGGCAAAAGCGATTCTCGTCCTCCGTGCTTGCTTTTTCTCAGAAAGAGCCGTGGTGTGCGTTTTCGCCGGAAAACGCGTTTTCGGCCGAAAACCTGTACGTTTGCACTTCCCCGCCACAGGGAAGCTGCTAGCCGGGAATTCTCTGCCTGGTTCTACCCGCTGCCCGGAACGCTACGCAGGGCAAAAGCGATTCTCGTCCTCCGTGCTTGCTTTTTCTCAGAAAGAGCCGTGGTGTGCTTTTTCGCCGAAAACGCGTTTTTGGCCGAAAACGTGTACGTTTGCACTTCCCAGCCACAGAGAAGGTGCTAGCCGGGAATTCTCTGCCTGGTTCTACCCGCTGCCCGGAACGCTAAGCAGGGCAAAAGCGATTCTCGTCCTCCGTGCTTGCTTTTTCTCAGAAAGAGCCGTGGTGTGCGTTTTCGCCGGAAAACGCGTTTTTGGCCGAAAACGTGTACGTTTGCACTTCCCAGCCACAGGGAAGCTGCTAGCCGGGAATTCTCTGCCTGGTTCTACCCGCTGCCCGGAACGCTAAGTAGGGCAAAAGCGATTTCGTCCTCCGTGCTTGCTTTTTCTCAGAAAGAGCCGTGGTGTGCTTTTTCGCCGAAAACGCGTTTTTGGCCGAAAACGTGTACGTTTGCACTTCCCATCCACAGAGAAGATGCTAGCCGGGAATTCTCTGCCTGGTTGTACCCGCTGCCCGGAACGCTACGCAGGGCAAAAGCGATTCTCGTCCTCCGTGCTTGCTTTTTCTCAGAAAGAGCCGTGGTGTGCGTTTTCGCCGGAAAACGAGTTTTCGGCCGAAAACGTGTACGTTTGCACTTCCCCGCCACAGGGAAGCTGCTAGCCGGGAATTCTCTGCCTGGTTCTACCCGCTGCCCGGAACGCTACGCAGGGCAAAAGCGATTCTCGTCCTCCGTGCTTGCTTTTTCTCAGAAAGAGCCGTGGTGTGCTTTTTCGCCGAAAACGCGTTTTCGGCCGAAAACGTGTACGTTTGCACTTCCCAGCCACAGGGAAGCTGCTAGCCGGGAATTCTCTGCCTGGTTCTACCCGCTGCCCGGAACGCTACGCAGGGCAAAAGCGATTCTCGTCCTCCGTGCTTGCTTTTTCTCAGAAAGAGCCGTGGTGTGCGTTTTCGCCGGAAAACGCGTTTTTGGCCGAAAACGTGTACGTTTGCACTTCCCAGCCACAGGGAAGGTGCTAGCCGTGAATTCTCTGCCTGGTTCTACCCGCTGCCCGGAACGCTACGCAGGGCAAAAGCGATTCTCGTCCTCCGTGCTTGCTTTTTCTCAGAAAGAGCCTTGGTGTGCTTTTTCGCCGAAAACGCGTTTTTGGCCGAAAACGTGTACGTTTGCACTTCCCGGCCACAGGGAAGCTGCTAGCCGGGAATTCTCTGCCTGGTTCTACCCGCTGCCCGGAACGCTACGCAGGGCAATAGCGATTTTCGTCCTCCGTGCTTGCTTTTTCTCAAAAAGAGCCGTGGTGTGCGTTTTCGCCGGAAAACGCGTTTTCGGCCGAAAACGTGAACGTTTGCACTTCCCAGCCACAGGGAAGCTGCTAGCCGGGAATTCTCTGCCTGGTTCTACCCGCTGCCCGGAACGCTACGCAGGGCAAAAGCGATTCTCGTCCTCCGTGCTTGCTTTTTCTCAGAAAGAGCCGTGGTGTGCGTTTTCGCCGGAAAACGCGTTTTCGGCCGAAAACGTGTACGTTTGCACTTCCCCGCCACAGGGAAGCTGCTAGCCGGGAATTCTCTGCCTGGTTCTACCCGCTGCCCGGAAGGCTACGCAGGGCAAAAGCGATTCTCGTCCTCCGTGCTTGCTTTTTCTCAGAAAGAGCCGTGGTGTGCGTTTTCGCCGGAAAACGCGTTTTCGGCCGAAAACGTGTACGTTTGCACTTCCCCGCCACAGGGAAGCTGCTAGCCGGGAATTCTCTGCCTGGTTCTACCCGCTGCCCGGAACGCTACGCAGGGCAAAAGCGATTCTCGTCCTCCGTGCTTGCTTTTTCTCAGAAAGAGCCGTGGTGTGCTTTTTCGCCGAAAACGCGTTTTTGGCCGAAAACGTGTACGTTTGCACTTCCCATCCACAGAGAAGATGCTAGCCGGGAATTCTCTGCCTGGTTGTACCCGCTGCCCGGAACGCTACGCAGGGCAAAAGCGATTCTCGTCCTCCGTGCTTGCTTTTTCTCAGAAAGAGCCGTGGTGTGCGTTTTCGCCGGAAAACGCGTTTTTGGCCGAAAACGTGTACGTTTGCACTTCCCATCCACAGAGAAGATGCTAGCCGGGAATTCTCTGCCTGGTTCTACCCGCTGCCCGGAACGCTAAGCAGGGCAAAAGCGATTCTCGTCCTCCGTGCTTGCTTTTTCTCAGAAAGAGCCGTGGTGTGCGTTTTCGCCGGAAAACGCGTTTTTGGCCGAAAACGTGTACGTTTGCACTTCCCAGCCACAGGGAAGCTGCTAGCCGGGAATTCTCTGCCTGGTTCTACCCGCTGCCCGGAACGCTAAGTAGGGCAAAAGCGATTCTCGTCCTCCGTGCTTGCTTTTTCTCAGAAAGAGCCGTGGTGTGCTTTTTCGCCGAAAACGCGTTTTTGGCCGAAAACGTGTACGTTTGCACTTCCCATCCACAGAGAAGATGCTAGCCGGGAATTCTCTGCCTGGTTGTACCCGCTGCCCGGAACGCTACGCAGGGCAAAAGCGATTCTCGTCCTCCGTGCTTGCTTTTTCTCAGAAAGAGCCGTGGTGTGCGTTTTCGCCGGAAAACGCGTTTTTGGCCGAAAACGTGTACGTTTGCACTTCCCATCCACAGAGAAGATGCTAGCCGGGAATTCTCTGCCTGGTTCTACCCGCTGCCCGGAACGCTAAGCAGGGCAAAAGCGATTCTCGTCCTCCGTGCTTGCTTTTTCTCAGAAAGAGCCGTGGTGTGCGTTTTCGCCGGAAAACGCGTTTTTGGCCGAAAACGTGTACGTTTGCACTTCCCAGCCACAGGGAAGCTGCTAGCCGGGAATTCTCTGCCTGGTTCTACCCGCTGCCCGGAACGCTAAGTAGGGCAAAAGCGATTTCGTCCTCCGTGCTTGCTTTTTCTCAGAAAGAGCCGTGGTGTGCTTTTTCGCCGAAAACGCGTTTTTGGCCGAAAACGTGTACGTTTGCACTTCCCATCCACAGAGAAGATGCTAGCCGGGAATTCTCTGCCTGGTTGTACCCGCTGCCCGGAACGCTACGCAGGGCAAAAGCGATTCTCGTCCTCCGTGCTTGCTTTTTCTCAGAAAGAGCCGTGGTGTGCGTTTTCGCCGGAAAACGAGTTTTCGGCCGAAAACGTGTACGTTTGCACTTCCCCGCCACAGGGAAGCTGCTAGCCGGGAATTCTCTGCCTGGTTCTACCCGCTGCCCGGAACGCTACGCAGGGCAAAAGCGATTCTCGTCCTCCGTGCTTGCTTTTTCTCAGAAAGAGCCGTGGTGTGCTTTTTCGCCGAAAACGCGTTTTCGGCCGAAAACGTGTACGTTTGCACTTCCCAGCCACAGGGAAGCTGCTAGCCGGGAATTCTCTGCCTGGTTCTACCCGCTGCCCGGAACGCTACGCAGGGCAAAAGCGATTCTCGTCCTCCGTGCTTGCTTTTTCTCAGAAAGAGCCGTGGTGTGCGTTTTCGCCGGAAAACGAGTTTTTGGCCGAAAACGTGTACGTTTGCACTTCCCAGCCACAGGGAAGGTGCTAGCCGTGAATTCTCTGCCTGGTTCTACCCGCTGCCCGGAACGCTACGCAGGGCAAAAGCGATTCTCGTCCTCCGTGCTTGCTTTTTCTCAGAAAGAGCCGTGGTGTGCGTTTTCGCCGGAAAACGCGTTTTTGGCCGAAAACGTGTACGTTTGCACTTCCCCGCCACAGTGAAGGTGCTAGCCAGGAATTCTCTGCCTGGTTCTACCCGCTGCCCGGAACGCTACGCAGGGCAAAAGCGATTCTCGTCCTCCGTGCTTGCTTTTTCTCAGAAAGAGCCGTGGTGTGCTTTTTCGCCGAAAACGCGTTTTCGGCCGAAAACGTGTACGTTTGCACTTCCCGGCCACAGGGAAGCTGCTAGCCGGGAATTCTCTGCCTGGTTCTACCCGCTGCCCAGAACGCTACGCAGGGCAAAAGCGATTCTCGTCCTCCGTGCTTGCTTTTTCTCAGAAAGAGCCGTGGTGTGCGTTTTCGCCGGAAAACGCGTTTTTGGCCGAAAACGTGTACGTTTGCACTTCCCCGCCACAGGGAAGGTGCTAGCCTGGAATTCTCTGCCTGGTTCTACCCGCTGCCCGGAACGCTACGCAGGGCAAAAGCGATTCTCGTCCTCCGTGCTTGCTTTTTCTCAGAAAGAGCCGTGGTGTGCTTTTTCGCCGAAAACGCGTTTTTGGCCGAAAACGTGTACGTTTGCACTTCCCGGCCACAGGGAAGCTGCTAGCCGGGAATTCTCTGCCTGGTTCTACCCGCTGCCCGGAACGCTACGCAGGGCAATAGCGATTCTCGTCCTCCGTGCTTGCTTTTTCTCAAAAAGAGCCGTGGTGTGCGTTTTCGCCGGAAAACGCGTTTTCGGCCGAAAACGTGTACGTTTGCACTTCCCCGCCACAGGGAAGCTGCTAGCCGGGAATTCTCTGCCTGGTTCTACCCGCTGCCCGGAACGCTACGCAGGGCAAAAGCGATTCTCGTCCTCCGTGCTTGCTTTTTCTCAGAAAGAGCCGTGGTGTGCGTTTTCGCCGGAAAACGCGTTTTCGGCCGAAAACGTGTACGTTTGCACTTCCCCGCCACAGGGAAGCTGCTAGCCGGGAATTCTCTGCCTGGTTCTACCCGCTGCCCGGAAGGCTACGCAGGGCAAAAGCGATTCTCGTCCTCCGTGCTTGCTTTTTCTCAGAAAGAGCCGTGGTGTGCGTTTTCGCCGGAAAACGCGTTTTCGGCCGAAAACGTGTACGTTTGCACTTCCCCGCCACAGGGAAGCTGCTAGCCGGGAATTCTCTGCCTGGTTCTACCCGCTGCCCGGAACGCTACGCAGGGCAAAAGCGATTCTCGTCCTCCGTGCTTGCTTTTTCTCAAAAAGAGCCGTGGTGTGCGTTTTCGCCGGAAAACGCGTTTTCGGCCGAAAACGTGAACGTTTGCACTTCCCCGCCACAGGGAAGCTGCTAGCCGGGAATTCTCTGCCTGGTTCTACCCGCTGCCCGGAACGCTACGCAGGGCAAAAGCGATTCTCGTCCTCCGTGCTTGCTTTTTCTCAGAAAGAGCCGTGGTGTGCGTTTTCGCCGGAAAACGCGTTTTTGGCCGAAAACGTGTACGTTTGCACTTCCCAGCCACAGGGAAGGTGCTAGCCGTGAATTCTCTGCCTGGTTCTACCCGCTGCCCGGAACGCTACGCAGGGCAAAAGCGATTCTCGTCCTCCGTGCTTGCTTTTTCTCAGAAAGAGCCGTGGTGTGCGTTTTCGCCGGAAAACGCGTTTTCGGCCGAAAACCTGTACGTTTGCACTTCCCCGCCACAGGGAAGCTGCTAGCCGGGAATTCTCTGCCTGGTTCTACCCGCTGCCCGGAACGCTACGCAGGGCAAAAGCGATTCTCGTCCTCCGTGCTTGCTTTTTCTCAGAAAGAGCCGTGGTGTGCTTTTTCGCCGAAAACGCGTTTTTGGCCGAAAACGTGTACGTTTGCACTTCCCAGCCACAGAGAAGGTGCTAGCCGGGAATTCTCTGCCTGGTTCTACCCGCTGCCCGGAACGCTAAGCAGGGCAAAAGCGATTCTCGTCCTCCGTGCTTGCTTTTTCTCAAAAACAGCCGTGGTGTGCGTTTTCGCCGGAAAACGCGTTTTGGGCCGAAAACGTGTACGTTTGCACTTCCCAGCCACAGGGAAGCTGCTAGCCGGGAATTCTCTGCCTGGTTCTACCCGCTGCCCGGAACGCTACGCAGGGCAAAAGCGATTCTAGTCCTCCGTGCTTGCTTTTTCTCAGAAAGAGCCGTGGTGTGCGTTTTCGCCGGAAAACGCGTTTTTGGCCGAAAACGTGTACGTTTGCACTTCCCCGCCACAGGGAAGGTGCTAGCCGTGAATTCTCTGCCTGGTTCTACCGCTGCCCGGAAGGCTACGCAGGGCAAAAGCGATTCTCGTCCTCCGTGCTTGCTTTTTCTCAGAAAGAACCGTGGTGTGCGTTTTCGCCGGAAAACGCGTTTTCGGCCGAAAACGTGTACGTTTGCACTTCCCCGCCACAGGGAAGCTGCTAGCCGGGAATTCTCTGCCTGGTTCTACCCGCTGCCCGGAACGCTACGCAGGGCAAAAGCGATTCTCGTCCTCCGTGCTTGCTTTTTCTCAAAAAGAGCCGTGGTGTGCGTTTTCGCCGGAAGACGCGTTTTCGGCCGAAAACGTGAACGTTTGCACTTCCCAGCCACAGGGAAGGTGCTAGCCGGGAATTCTCTGCCTGGTTCTACCCGCTGCCCGGAACGCTACGCAGGGCAAAAGCGATTCTCGTCCTCCGTGCTTGCTTTTTCTCAGAAAGAGCCGTGGTGTGCGTTTTCGCCGGAAAACGCGTTTTTGGCCGAAAACCTGTACGTTTGCACTTCCCCGCCACAGGGAAGCTGCTAGCCGGGAATTCTCTGCCTGGTTCTACCCGCTGCCCGGAACGCTACGCAGGGCAAAAGCGATTCTCGTCCTCCGTGCTTGCTTTTTCTCAGAAAGAGCCGTGGTGTGCTTTTTCGCCGAAAACGCGTTTTTGGCCGAAAACGTGTACGTTTGCACTTCCCAGCCACAGAGAAGGTGCTAGCCGGGAATTCTCTGCCTCGTTCTACCCGCTGCCCAGAACGCTACGCAGGGCAAAAGCGATTCTCGTCCTCCGTGCTTGCTTTTTCTCAGAAAGAGCCGTGGTGTGCGTTTTCGCCGGAAAACGCGTTTTTGGCCGAAAACGTGTACGTTTGCACTTCCCCGCCACAGGGAAGGTGCTAGCCTAGAATTCTCTGCCTGGTTCTACCCGCTGCCCGGAAGGCTACGCAGGGCAAAAGCGATTCTCGTCCTCCGTGCTTGCTTTTTCTCAGAAAGAGCCGTGGTGTGCGTTTTCGCCGGAAAACGCGTTTTCGGCCGAAAACGTGTACGTTTGCACTTCCCAGCCACAGGGAAGCTGCTAGCCGGGAATTCTCTGCCTGGTTCTACCCGCTGCCCGGAACGCTACGCAGGGCAAAAGCGATTCTCGTCCTCCGTGCTTGCTTTTTCTCAGAAAGAGCCGTGGTGTGCGTTTTCGCCGGAAAACTCGTTTTCGGCCGAAAACGTGTACGTTTGCACTTCCCAGCCACAGGGAAGGTGCTAGCCGGGAATTCTCTGCCTGGTTCTACCCGCTGCCCGGAACGCTACGCAGGGCAAAAGCGATTCTCGTCCTCCGTGCTTGCTTTTTCTCAGAAAGAGCAATGGTGTGCGTTTTCGCCGGAAAACGCGTTTTTGGCCGAAAACCTGTACGTTTGCACTTCCCCGCCACAGGGAAGCTGCTAGCCGGGAATTCTCTGCCTGGTTCTACCCGCTGCCCGGAACGCTACGCAGGGCAAAAGCGATTCTCGTCCTCCGTGCTTGCTTTTTCTCAGAAAGAGCCGTGGTGTGCTTTTTCGCCGAAAACGCGTTTTTGGCCGAAAACGTGTACGTTTGCACTTCCCAGCCACAGGGAAGGTGCTAGCCGGGAATTCTCTGCCTGGTTGTACCCGCTGCCCGGAACGCTACGCAGGGCAAAAGCGATTCTCGTCCTCCGTGCTTGCTTTTTCTCAGAAAGAGCCGTGGTGTGCGTTTTCGCCGGAAAACGCGTTTTTGGCCGAAAACGTGTACGTTTGCACTTCCCCGCCACAGGGAAGGTGCTAGCCGGGAATTCTCTGCCTGGTTCTACCGCTGCCCGGAAGGCTAAGCAGGGCAAAAGCGATTCTCGTCCTCCGTGCTTGCTTTTTCTCAGAAAGAGCCGTGGTGTGCGTTTTCGCCGGAAAACGCGTTTTCGGCCGAAAACGTGTACGTTTGCACTTCCCCGCCACAGGAAAGCTGCTAGCCGGGAATTCTCTGCCTGGTTCTACCCGCTGCCCGGAACGCTACGCAGGGCAAAAGCGATTCTCGTCCTCCGTGCTTGCTTTTTCTCAAAAAGAGCCGTGGTGTGCGTTTTCGCCGGAAAACGCGTTTTCGGCCGAAAACGTGAACGTTTGCACTTCCCCGCCACAGGGAAGCTGCTAGCCGGGAATTCTCTGCCTGGTTCTACCCGCTGCCCGGAACGCTACGCAGGGCAAAAGCGATTCTCGTCCTCCGTGCTTGCTTTTTCTCAGAAAGAGCCGTGGTGTGCGTTTTCGCCGGAAAACGCGTTTTTGGCCGAAAACGTGTACGTTTGCACTTCCCAGCCACAGGGAAGGTGCTAGCCGTGAATTCTCTGCCTGGTTCTACCCGCTGCCCGGAACGCTAAGCAGGGCAAAAGCGATTCTCGTCCTCCGTGCTTGCTTTTTCTCAGAAAGAGCCGTGGTGTGCGTTTTCGCCGGAAAACGCGTTTTCGGCCGAAAACCTGTACGTTTGCACTTCCCCGCCACAGGGAAGCTGCTAGCCGGGAATTCTCTGCCTGGTTCTACCCGCTGCCCGGAACGCTACGCAGGGCAAAAGCGATTCTCGTCCTCCGTGCTTGCTTTTTCTCAGAAAGAGCCGTGGTGTGCTTTTTCGCCGAAAACGCGTTTTTGGCCGAAAACGTGTACGTTTGCACTTCCCAGCCACAGAGAAGGTGCTAGCCGGGAATTCTCTGCCTGGTTCTACCCGCTGCCCGGAACGCTAAGCAGGGCAAAAGCGATTCTCGTCCTCCGTGCTTGCTTTTTCTCAAAAACAGCCGTGGTGTGCGTTTTCGCCGGAAAACGCGTTTTGGGCCGAAAACGTGTACGTTTGCACTTCCCAGCCACAGGGAAGCTGCTAGCCGGGAATTCTCTGCCTGGTTCTACCCGCTGCCCGGAACGCTACGCAGGGCAAAAGCGATTCTAGTCCTCCGTGCTTGCTTTTTCTCAGAAAGAGCCGTGGTGTGCGTTTTCGCCGGAAAACGCGTTTTTGGCCGAAAACGTGTACGTTTGCACTTCCCCGCCACAGGGAAGGTGCTAGCCGTGAATTCTCTGCCTGGTTCTACCGCTGCCCGGAAGGCTACGCAGGGCAAAAGCGATTCTCGTCCTCCGTGCTTGCTTTTTCTCAGAAAGAACCGTGGTGTGCGTTTTCGCCGGAAAACGCGTTTTCGGCCGAAAACGTGTACGTTTGCACTTCCCCGCCACAGGGAAGCTGCTAGCCGGGAATTCTCTGCCTGGTTCTACCCGCTGCCCGGAACGCTACGCAGGGCAAAAGCGATTCTCGTCCTCCGTGCTTGCTTTTTCTCAAAAAGAGCCGTGGTGTGCGTTTTCGCCGGAAGACGCGTTTTCGGCCGAAAACGTGAACGTTTGCACTTCCCAGCCACAGGGAAGCTGCTAGCCGGGAATTCTCTGCCTGGTTCTACCCGCTGCCCGGAACGCTACGCAGGGCAAAAGCGATTCTCGTCCTCCGTGCTTGCTTTTTCTCAGAAAGAGCCGTGGTGTGCGTTTTCGCCGGAAAACTCGTTTTCGGCCGAAAACGTGTACGTTTGCACTTCCCAGCCACAGGGAAGGTGCTAGCCGGGAATTCTCTGCCTGGTTCTACCCGCTGCCCGGAACGCTACGCAGGGCAAAAGCGATTCTCGTCCTCCGTGCTTGCTTTTTCTCAGAAAGAGCAATGGTGTGCGTTTTCGCCGGAAAACGCGTTTTTGGCCGAAAACCTGTACGTTTGCACTTCCCCGCCACAGGGAAGCTGCTAGCCGGGAATTCTCTGCCTGGTTCTACCCGCTGCCCGGAACGCTACGCAGGGCAAAAGCGATTCTCGTCCTCCGTGCTTGCTTTTTCTCAGAAAGAGCCGTGGTGTGCTTTTTCGCCGAAAATGCGTTTTTGGCCGAAAACGTGTACGTTTGCACTTCCCAGCCACAGGGAAGGTGCTAGCCGGGAATTCTCTGCCTGGTTGTACCCGCTGCCCGGAACGCTACGCAGGGCAAAAGCGATTCTCGTCCTCCGTGCTTGCTTTTTCTCAGAAAGAGCCGTGGTGTGCGTTTTCGCCGGAAAACGCGTTTTTGGCCGAAAACGTGTACGTTTGCACTTCCCCGCCACAGGGAAGGTGCTAGCCGGGAATTCTCTGCCTGGTTCTACCGCTGCCCGGAAGGCTAAGCAGGGCAAAAGCGATTCTCGTCCTCCGTGCTTGCTTTTTCTCAGAAAGAGCCGTGGTGTGCGTTTTCGCCGGAAAACGCGTTTTCGGCCGAAAACGTGTACGTTTGCACTTCCCCGCCACAGGAAAGCTGCTAGCCGGGAATTCTCTGCCTGGTTCTACCCGCTGCCCGGAACGCTACGCAGGGCAAAAGCGATTCTCGTCCTCCGTGCTTGCTTTTTCTCAAAAAGAGCCGTGGTGTGCGTTTTCGCCGGAAAACGCGTTTTCGGCCGAAAACGTGAACGTTTGCACTTCCCCGCCACAGGGAAGCTGCTAGCCGGGAATTCTCTGCCTGGTTCTACCCGCTGCCCGGAACGCTACGCAGGGCAAAAGCGATTCTCGTCCTCCGTGCTTGCTTTTTCTCAGAAAGAGCCGTGGTGTGCGTTTTCGCCGGAAAACGCGTTTTTGGCCGAAAACGTGTACGTTTGCACTTCCCAGCCACAGGGAAGGTGCTAGCCTGGAATTCTCTGCCTGGTTCTACCCGCTGCCCGGAACGCTACGCAGGGCAAAAGCGATTCTCGTCCTCCGTGCTTGCTTTTTCTCAGAAAGAGCCGTGGTGTGCGTTTTCGCCGGAAAACGCGTTTTTGGCCGAAAACCTGTAAGTTTGCACTTCCCCGCCACAGGGAAGCTGCTAGCCGGGAATTCTCTGCCTGGTTCTACCCGCTGCCCGGAACGCTACGCAGGGCAAAAGCGATTCTCGTCCTCCGTGCTTGCTTTTTCTCAGAAAGAGCCGTGGTGTGCTTTTTCGCCGAAAACGCGTTTTTGGCCGAAAACCTGTACGTTTGCACTTCCCCGCCACAGGGAAGCTGCTAGCCGGGAATTCTCTGCCTGGTTCTACCCGCTGCCCGGAACGCTAAGCAGGGCAAAAGCGATTCTCGTCCTCCGTGCTTGCTTTTTCTCAGAAAGAGCCGTGGTGTGCGTTTTCGCCGGAAAACGCGTTTTGGGCCGAAAACGTGTACGTTTGCACTTCCCCGCCACAGGGAAGGTGCTAGCCGGGAATTCTCTGCCTGGTTCTACCCGCTGCCCGGAACGCTAAGTAGGGCAAAAGCGATTTCGTCCTCCGTGCTTGCTTTTTCTCAGAAAGAGCCGTGGTGTGCTTTTTCGCCGAAAACGCGTTTTTGGCCGAAAACGTGTACGTTTGCACTTCCCAGCCACAGAGAAGGTGCTAGCCGGGAATTCTCTGCCTGGTTCTACCCGCTGCCCGGAACGCTACGCAGGGCAAAAGCGATTCTCGTCCTCCGTGCTTGCTTTTTCTCAGAAAGAGCCGTGGTGTGCGTTTTCGCCGGAAAACGCGTTTTCGGCCGAAAACGTGTACGTTTGCACTTCCCGGCCACAGGGAAGCTGCTAGCCGGGAATTCTCTGCCTGGTTCTACCCGCTGCCCGGAACGCTACGCAGGGCAAAAGCGATTCTCGTCCTCCGTGCTTGCTTTTTCTCAGAAAGAGCCGTGGTGTGCGTTTTCGCCGGAAAACGCGTTTTTGGCCGAAAACGTGTACGTTTGCACTTCCCCGCCACAGGGAAGGTGCTAGCCGTGAATTCTCTGCCTGGTTCTACCCGCTGCCCGGAAGGCTACGCAGGGCAAAGCGATTCTCGTCCTCCGTGCTTGCTTTTTTCAGAAAGAGCCGTGGTGTGCGTTTTCGCCGGAAAACGCGTTTTCGGCCGAAAACGTGTACGTTTGCACTTCCCGGCCACAGGGAAGCTGCTAGCCGGGAATTCTCTGCCTGGTTCTACCCGCTGCCCGGAACGCTACGCAGGGCAAAAGCGATTCTCGTCCTCCGTGCTTGCTTTTTCTCAGAAAGAGCCGTGGTGTGCGTTTTCGCCGGAAAACGCGTTTTTGGCCGAAAACGTGTACGTTTGCACTTCCCCGCCACAGGGAAGCTGCTAGCCGGGAATTCTCTGCCTGGTTCTACCCGCTGCCCGGAACGCTACGCAGGGCAAAAGCGATTCTCGTCCTCCGTGCTTGCTTTTTCTCAGAAAGAGCCGTGGTGTGCGTTTTCGCCGGAAAACGCGTTTTCGGCCGAAAACGTGTACGTTTGCACTTCCCGGCCACAGGGAAGGTGCTAGCCGGGAATTCTCTGCCTGGTTCTACCCGCTGCCCGGAACGCTACGCAGGGCAAAAGCGATTCCTGTCCTCCGTGCTTGCTTTTTCTCAGAAAGAGCCGTGGTGTGCTTTTTCACCGAAAACGCGTTTTTGGCCGAAAACGTGTACGTTTGCACTTCCCAGCCACAGGGAAGGTGCTAGCCGGGAATTCTCTGCCTGTTTGTACCCGCTGCCCGGAACGCTACGCAGGGCAAAAGCGATTCTCGTCCTCCGTGCTTGCTTTTTCTCAGAAAGAGCCGTGGTGTGCGTTTTCGCCGGAAAACGCGTTTTTGGCCGAAAACGTGTACGTTTGCACTTCCCAGCCACAGGGAAGGTGCTAGCCGGGAATTCTCTGCCTGGTTCTACCCGCTGCCCGGAACGCTACGCAGGGCAAAAGCGATTCTCGTCCTCCGTGCTTGCTTTTTCTCAGAAAGAGCCGTGGTGTGCGTTTTCGCCGGAAAACGCGTTTTTGGCCGAAAACGTGTACGTTTGCACTTCCCCGCCACAGGGAAGGTGCTAGCCGTGAATTCTCTGCCTGGTTCTACCGCTGCCCGGAAGGCTACGCAGGGCAAAAGCGATTCTCGTCCTCCGTGCTTGCTTTTTCTCAGAAAGAACCGTGGTGTGCGTTTTCGCCGGAAAACGCGTTTTCGGCCGAAAACGTGTACGTTTGCTCTTCCCCGCCACAGGGAAGCTGCTAGCCGGGAATTCTCTGCCTGGTTCTACCCGCTGCCCGGAACGCTACGCAGGGCAAAAGCGATTCTCGTCCTCCGTGCTTGCTTTTTCTCAGAAAGAGCCGTGGTGTGCGTTTTCGCCGGAAAACGCGTTTTCGGCCGAAAACGTGTACGTTTGCACTTCCCCGCCACAGGAAAGCTGCTAGCCGGGAATTCTCTGCCTGGTTCTACCCGCTGCCCGGAACGCTACGCAGGGCAAAAGCGATTCTCATCCTCCGTGCTTGCTTTTTCTCAAAAAGAGCCGTGGTGTGCGTTTTCGCCGGAAGACGCGTTTTCGGCCGAAAACGTGAACGTTTGCACTTCCCAGCCACAGGGAAGCTGCTAGCCGGGAATTCTCTGCCTGGTTCTACCCGCTGCCCGGAACGCTATGCAGGGCAAAAGCGATTCTCGTCCTCCGTGCTTGCTTTTTCTCAGAAAGAGCCGTGGTGTGCGTTTTCGCCGGAAAACGCGTTTTCGGCCGAAAACGTGTACGTTTGCACTTCCCCGCCACAGGGAAGCTGCTAGCCGGGAATTCTCTGCCTGGTTCTACCCGCTGCCCGGAACGCTACGCAGGGCAAAAGCGATTCTCGTCCTCCGTGCTAGCTTTTTCTCAGAAAGAGCCGTGGTGTGCGTTTTCGCTGAAAACGCGTTTTCGGCCGAAAACGTGTACGTTTGCAATTCCCGGCCACAGGGAAGCTGCTAGCCGGGAATTCTCTGCCTGGTTCTACCCGCTGCCCGGAACGCTACGCAGGGCAAAAGCGATTCTCGTCCTCCGTGCTTGCTTTTTCTCAGAAAGAGCCGTGGTGTGCTTTTTCGCCGAAAACGCGTTTTCGGCCGAAAACGTGTACGTTTGCACTTCCCCGCCACAGGGAAGGTGCTAGCCTAGAATTCTCTGCCTGGTTCTACCCGCTGCCCGTAACGCTACGCAGGGCAAAAGCGATTCTCGTCCTCCGTGCTTGCTTTTTCTCAGAAAGAGCCGTGGTGTGCGTTTTCGCCGGAAAACGCGTTTTCGGCCGAAAACGTGTACGTTTGCACTTCCCCGCCACAGGGAAGCTGCTAGCCGGGAATTCTCTGCCTGGTTCTACCCGCTGCCCGGAAGGCTACGCAGGGCAAAAGCGATTCTCGTCCTCCGTGCTTGCTTTTTCTCAGAAAGAGCCGTGGTGTGCGTTTTCGCCGGAAAACGCGTTTTCGGCCGAAGACGTGTACGTTTGCACTTCCCCGCCACAGGGAAGCTGCTAGCCGGGAATTCTCTGCCTGGTTCTACCCGCTGCCCGGAACGCTACGCAGGGCAAAAGCGATTCTCGTCCTCCGTGCTTGCTTTTTCTCAAAAAGAGCCGTGGTGTGCGTTTTCGCCGGAAAACGCGTTTTCAGCCGAAAACGTGAACGTTTGCACTTCCCAGCCACAGGGAAGCTGCTAGCCGGGAATTCTCTGCCTGGTTCTACCCGCTGCCCGGAACGCTACGCAGGGCAAAAGCGATTCTCGTCCTCCGTGCTTGCTTTTTCTCAGAAAGAGCCGTGGTGTGCGTTTTCGCCGGAAAACGCGGTTTTGGCCGAAAACGTGTACGTTTGCACTTCCCAGCCACAGGGAAGGTGCTAGCCGGGAATTCTCTGCCTGGTTCTACCCGCTGCCCGGAAGGCTACGCAGGGCAAAAGCGATTCTCGTCCTCCGTGCTTGCTTTTTCTCAGAAAGAGCCGTGGTGTGCGTTTTCGCCGGAAAACGCGTTTTCGGCCGAAAACGTGTACGTTTGCACTTCCCGGCCACAGGGAAGCTGCTAGCCGGGAATTCTCTGCCTGGTTCTACCCGCTGCCCGGAACGCTACGCAGGGCAAAAGCGATTCTCGTCCTCCGTGCTTGCTTTTTCTCAGAAAGAGCCGTGGTGTGCGTTTTCGCCGGAAAACGCGTTTTTGGCCGAAAACGTGTACGTTTGCACTTCCCCGCCACAGGGAAGGTGCTAGCCGTGAATTCTCTGCCTGGTTCTACCCGCTGCCCGGAAGGCTACGCAGGGCAAAAGCGATTCTCGTCCTCCGTGCTTGCTTTTTTCAGAAAGAGCCGTGGTGTGCGTTTTCGCCGGAAAACGCGTTTTCGGCCGAAAACGTGTACGTTTGCACTTCCCGGCCACAGGGAAGCTGCTAGCCGGGAATTCTCTGCCTGGTTCTACCCGCTGCCCGGAACGCTACGCAGGGCAAAAGCGATTCTCGTCCTCCGTGCTTGCTTTTTCTCAGAAAGAGCCGTGGTGTGCGTTTTCGCCGGAAAACGCGTTTTTAGCCGAAAACGTGTACGTTTGCACTTCCCCGCCACAGGGAAGCTGCTAGCCGGGAATTCTCTGCCTGGTTCAACCCGCTGCCCGGAAGGCTACGCAGGGCAAAAGCGATTCTCGTCCTCCGTGCTTGCTTTTTCTCAGAAAGAGCCGTGGTGTGCGTTTTCGCCGGAAAACGCGTTTTCGGCCGAAAACGTGTACGTTTGCACTTCCCGGCCACAGGGAAGCTGCTAGCCGGGAATTCTCTGCCTGGTTCTACCCGCTGCCCGGAACGCTACGCAGGGCAAAAGCGATTCTCGTCCTCCGTGCTTGCTTTTTCTCAGAAAGAGCCGTGGTGTGCGTTTTCGCCGGAAAACGCGTTTTTGGCCGAAAACGTGTACGTTTGCACTTCCCCGCCACAGGGAAGCTGCTAGCCGGGAATTCTCTGCCTGGTTCAACCCGCTGCCCGGAAGGCTACGCAGGGCAAAAGCGATTCTCGTCCTCCGTGCTTGCTTTTTCTCAGAAAGAGCCGTGGTGTGCGTTTACGCCGGAAAACGCGTTTTTGGCCGAAAACGTGTACGTTTGCACTTCCCCGCCACAGGGAAGCTGCTAGCCGGGAATTCTCTGCCTGGTTCTACCCGCTGCCCGGAACGCTACGCAGGGCAAAAGCGATTCTCGTCCTCCGTGCTTGCTTTTTCTCAGAAAGAGCCGTGGTGTGCGTTTTCGCCGGAAAACGCGTTTTTGGCCGAAAACCTGTACGTTTGCACTTCCCCGCCACAGGGAAGCTGCTAGCCGGGAATTCTCTGCCTGGTTCTACCCGCTGCCCGGAAGGCTACGCAGGGCAAAAGCGATTCTCGTCCTCCGTGCTTGCTTTTTCTCAGATAGAGCCGTGGTGTGCTTTTTCGCCGAAAACGCGTTTTTGGCCGAAAACGTGTACGTTTGCACTTCCCAGCCACAGAGAAGGTGCTAGCCGGGAATTCTCTGCCTGGTTCTACCCGCTGCCCGGAACGCTAAGCAGGGCAAAAGCGATTCTCGTCCTCCGTGCTTGCTTTTTCTCAGAAAGAGCCGTGGTGTGCGTTTTCGCCGGAAAACGCGTTTTCGGCCGAAAACGTGTACGCTTGCACTTCCCCGCCACAGGGAAGCTGCTAGCCGGTAATTCTCTGCCTGGTTCTACCCGCTGCCCGGAACGCTACGCAGGGCAAAAGCGATTCTCGTCCTCCGTGCTTGCTTTTTCTCAGAAAGAGCCGTGGTGTGCTTTTTCGCCGAAAACGCGTTTTCGGCCGAAAACGTGTACGTTTGCACTTCCCAGCCACAGAGAAGGTGCTAGCCGGGAATTCTCTGCCTGGTTCTACCCGCTGCCCAGAACGCTACGCAGGGCAAAAGCGATTCTCGTCCTCCGTGCTTGCTTTTTCTCAGAAAGAGCCGTGGTGTGCGTTTTCGCCGGAAAACGCGTTTTCGGCCGAAAACGTGTACGTTTGCACTTCCCCGCCACAGGGAAGCTGCTAGCCGGGAATTCTCTGCCTGGTTCTACCCGCTGCCCGGAACGCTACGCAGGGCAAAAGCGATTCTCGTCCTCCGTGCTTGCTTTTTCTCAGAAAGAGCCGTGGTGTGCGTTTTCGCCGGAAAACGAGTTTTCGGCCGAAAACGTGTACGTTTGCACTTCCCCGCCACAGGGAAGCTGCTAGCCGGGAATTCTCTGCCTGGTTCTACCCGCTGCCCGGAACGCTACGCAGGGCAAAAGCGATTCTCGTCCTCCGTGCTTGCTTTTTCTCAGAAAGAGCCGTGGTGTGCTTTTTCGCCGAAAACGCGTTTTCGGCCGAAAACGTGTACGTTTGCAGTTCCCAGCCACAGGGAAGCTGCTAGCCGGGAATTCTCTGCCTGGTTCTACCCGCTGCCCGGAACGCTACGCAGGGCAAAAGCGATTCTCGTCCTCCGTGCTTGCTTTTTCTCAGAAAGAGCCGTGGTGTGCGTTTTCGCCGGAAAACGCGTTTTTGGCCGAAAACGTGTACGTTTGCACTTCCCAGCCACAGGGAAGGTGCTAGCCGTGAATTCTCTGCCTGGTTCTACCCGCTGCCCGGAACGCTACGCAGGGCAAAAGCGATTCTCGTCCTCCGTGCTTGCTTTTTCTCAGAAAGAGCCGTGGTGTGCGTTTTCGCCGGAAAACGCGTTTTTGGCCGAAAACGTGTACGTTTGCACTTCCCCGCCACAGTGAAGGTGCTAGCCAGGAATTCTCTGCCTGGTTCTACCCGCTGCCCGGAACGCTACGCAGGGCAAAAGCGATTCTCGTCCTCCGTGCTTGCTTTTTCTCAGAAAGAGCCGTGGTGTGCTTTTTCGCCGAAAACGCGTTTTCGGCCGAAAACGTGTACGTTTGCACTTCCCAGCCACAGAGAAGGTGCTAGCCGGGAATTCTCTGCCTGGTTCTACCCGCTGCCCAGAACGCTACGCAGGGCAAAAGCGATTCTCGTCCTCCGTGCTTGCTTTTTCTCAGAAAGAGCCGTGGTGCGCGTTTTCGCCGGAAAACGCGTTTTTGGCCGAAAACGTGTACGTTTGCACTTCCCCGCCACAGGGAAGGTGCTAGCCTGGAATTCTCTGCCTGGTTCTACCCGCTGCCCGGAACGCTACGCAGGGCAAAAGCGATTCTCGTCCTCCGTGCTTGCTTTTTCTCAGAAAGAGCCTTGGTGTGCTTTTTCGCCGAAAACGCGTTTTTGGCCGAAAACGTGTACGTTTGCACTTCCCCGCCACAGGGAAGCTGCTAGCCGGGAATTCTCTGCCTGGTTCTACCCGCTGCCCGGAACGCTACGCAGGGCAAAAGCGATTCTCGTCCTCCGTGCTTGCTTTTTCTCAAAAAGAGCCGTGGTGTGCGTTTTCGCCGGAAAACGCGTTTTCGGCCGAAAACGTGAACGTTTCCACTTCCCAGCCACAGGGAAGCTGCTAGCCGGGAATTCTCTGCCTGGTTCTACCCGCTGCCCGGAACGCTACGCAGGGCAAAAGCGATTCTCGTCCTCCGTGCTTGCTTTTTCTCAGAAAGAGCCGTGGTGTGCGTTTTCGCCGGAAAACGCGTTTTTGGCCGAAAACCTGTACGTTTGCACTTCCCCGCCACAGGGAAGCTGCTAGCCGGGAATTCTCTGCCTGGTTCTACCCGCTGCCCGGAACGCTACGCAGGGCAAAAGCGATTCTCGTCCTCCGTGCTTGCTTTTTCTCAGAAAGAGCCGTGGTGTGCTTTTTCGCCGGAAAACGAGTTTTTGGCCGAAAACGTGTACGTTTGCACTTCCCAGCCACAGGGAAGCTGCTAGCCGGGAATTCTCTGCCTGGTTCTACCCGCTGCCCGGAACGCTAAGCAGGGCAAAAGCGATTCTCGTCCTCCGTGCTTGCTTTTTCTCAGAAAGAGCCGTGGTGTGCGTTTTCGCCAGAAAACGCGTTTTTGGCCGAAAACGTGTACGTTTGCACTTCCCAGCCACAGGGAAGCTGCTAGCCGGGAATTCTCTGCCTGGTTCTACCCGCTGCCCGGAACGCTAAGTAGGGCAAAAGCGATTTCGTCCTCCGTGCTTGCTTTTTCTCAGAAAGAGCCGTGGTGTGCTTTTTCGCCGAAAACGCGTTTTTGGCCGAAAACGTGTACGTTTGCACTTCCCATCCACAGAGAAGATGCTAGCCGGGAATTCTCTGCCTGGTTGTACCCGCTGCCCGGAACGCTACGCAGGGCAAAAGCGATTCTCGTCCTCCGTGCTTGCTTTTTCTCAGAAAGAGCCGTGGTGTGCGTTTTCGCCGGAAAACGCGTTTTTGGCCGAAAACGTGTACGTTTGCACTTCCCATCCACAGAGAAGATGCTAGCCGGGAATTCTCTGCCTGGTTCTACCCGCTGCCCGGAACGCTAAGCAGGGCAAAAGCGATTCTCGTCCTCCGTGCTTGCTTTTTCTCAGAAAGAGCCGTGGTGTGCGTTTTCGCCGGAAAACGCGTTTTTGGCCGAAAACGTGTACGTTTGCACTTCCCAGCCACAGGGAAGCTGCTAGCCGGGAATTCTCTGCCTGGTTCTACCCGCTGCCCGGAACGCTAAGTAGGGCAAAAGCGATTTCGTCCTCCGTGCTTGCTTTTTCTCAGAAAGAGCCGTGGTGTGCTTTTTCGCCGAAAACGCGTTTTTGGCCGAAAACGTGTACGTTTGCACTTCCCATCCACAGAGAAGATGCTAGCCGGGAATTCTCTGCCTGGTTGTACCCGCTGCCCGGAACGCTACGCAGGGCAAAAGCGATTCTCGTCCTCCGTGCTTGCTTTTTCTCAGAAAGAGCCGTGGTGTGCGTTTTCGCCGGAAAACGAGTTTTCGGCCGAAAACGTGTACATTTGCACTTCCCCGCCACAGGGAAGCTGCTAGCCGGGAATTCTCTGCCTGGTTCTACCCGCTGCCCGGAACGCTACGCAGGGCAAAAGCGATTCTCGTCCTCCGTGCTTGCTTTTTCTCAGAAAGAGCCGTGGTGTGCGTTTTCGCCGGAAAACGCGTTTTTGGCCGAAAACCTGTACGTTTGCACTTCCCAGCCACAGGGAAGCTGCTAGCCGGGAATTCTCTGCCTGGTTCTACCCGCTGCCCGGAACGCTACGCAGGGCAAAAGCGATTCTCGTCCTCCGTGCTTGCTTTTTCTCAGAAAGAGCCGTGGTGTGCTTTTTCGCCGGAAAACGCGTTTTTGGCCGAAAACGTGTACGTTTGCACTTCCCAGCCACAGGGAAGCTGCTAGCCGGGAATTCTCTGCCTGGTTCTACCCGCTGCCCGGAACGCTAAGTAGGGCAAAAGCGATTTCGTCCTCCGTGCTTGCTTTTTCTCAGAAAGAGCCGTGGTGTGCTTTTTCGCCGAAAACGCGTTTTTGGCCGAAAACGTGTACGTTTGCACTTCCCATCCACAGAGAAGATGCTAGCCGGGAATTCTCTGCCTGGTTGTACCCGCTGCCCGGAACGCTACGCAGGGCAAAAGCGATTCTCGTCCTCCGTGCTTGCTTTTTCTCAGAAAGAGCCGTGGTGTGCGTTTTCGCCGGAAAACGCGTTTTTGGCCGAAAACGTGTACGTTTGCACTTCCCATCCACAGAGAAGATGCTAGCCGGGAATTCTCTGCCTGGTTCTACCCGCTGCCCGGAACGCTAAGCAGGGCAAAAGCGATTCTCGTCCTCCGTGCTTGCTTTTTCTCAGAAAGAGCCGTGGTGTGCGTTTTCGCCGGAAAACGCGTTTTTGGCCGAAAACGTGTACGTTTGCACTTCCCAGCCACAGGGAAGCTGCTAGCCGGGAATTCTCTGCCTGGTTCTACGCGCTGCCTGGAACGCTAAGTAGGGCAAAAGCGATTTCGTCCTCCGTGCTTGCTTTTTCTCAGAAAGAGCCGTGGTGTGCTTTTTCGCCGAAAACGCGTTTTTGGCCGAAAACGTGTACGTTTGCACTTCCCATCCACAGAGAAGATGCTAGCCGGGAATTCTCTGCCTGGTTGTACCCGCTGCCCGGAACGCTACGCAGGGCAAAAGCGATTCTCGTCCTCCGTGCTTGCTTTTTCTCAGAAAGAGCCGTGGTGTGCGTTTTCGCCGGAAAACGAGTTTTCGGCCGAAAACGTGTACGTTTGCACTTCCCATCCACAGGGAAGCTGCTAGCCGGGAATTCTCTGCCTGGTTCTACCCGCTGCCCGGAACGCTACGCAGGGCAAAAGCGATTCTCGTCCTCCGTGCTTGCTTTTTCTCAGAAAGAGCCGTGGTGTGCGTTTTCGCCGGAAAACGAGTTTTCGGCCGAAAACGTGTACGTTTGCACTTCCCCGCCACAGGGAAGCTGCTAGCCGGGAATTCTCTGCCTGGTTCTACCCGCTGCCCGGAACGCTACGCAGGGCAAAAGCGATTCTCGTCCTCCGTGCTTGCTTTTTCTCAGAAAGAGCCGTGGTGTGCTTTTTCGCCGAAAACGCGTTTTCGGCCGAAAACGTGTACGTTTGCACTTCCCCGCCACAGGGAAGCTGCTAGCCGGGAATTCTCTGCCTGGTTCTACCCGCTGCCCGGAAGGCTACGCAGGGCAAAAGCGATTCTCGTCCTCCGTGCTTGCTTTTTCTCAGAAAGAGCCGTGGTGTGCGTTTTCGCCGGAAAACGCGTTTTCGGCCGAAAACGTGTACGTTTGCACTTCCCAACCACAGGGAAGCTGCTAGCCGGGAATTCTCTGCCTGGTTCTACCCGCTGCCCGGAACGCTACGCAGGGCAAAAGCGATTCTCGTCCTCCGTGCTTGCTTTTTCTCAGAAAGAGCCGTGGTGTGCGTTTTCGCCGGAAAACGCGTTTTTGGCCGAAAACGTGTACGTTTGCACTTCCCAGCCACAGGGAAGGTGCTAGCCGTGAATTCTCTGCCTGGTTCTACCCGCTGCCCGGAACGCTACGCAGGGCAAAAGCGATTCTCGTCCTCCGTGCTTGCTTTTTCTCAGAAAGAGCCGTGGTGTGCGTTTTCGCCGGAAAACGCGTTTTCGGCCGAAAACCTGTACGTTTGCACTTCCCCGCCACAGGGAAGCTGCTAGCCGGGAATTCTCTGCCTGGTTCTACCCGCTGCCCGGAACGCTACGCAGGGCAAAAGCGATTCTCGTCCTCCGTGCTTGCTTTTTCTCAGAAAGAGCCGTGGTGTGCTTTTTCGCCGAAAACGCGTTTTTGGCCGAAAACGTGTACGTTTGCACTTCCCAGACACAGAGAAGGTGCTAGCCGGGAATTCTCTGCCTGGTTCTACCCGCTGCCCGGAACGCTAAGCAGGGCAAAAGCGATTCTCGTCCTCCGTGCTTGCTTTTTCTCAAAAACAGCCGTGGTGTGCGTTTTCGCCGGAAAACGCGTTTTGGGCCGAAAACGTGTACGTTTGCACTTCCCAGCCACAGGGAAGCTGCTAGCCGGGAATTCTCTGCCTGGTTCTACCCGCTGCCCGGAACGCTACGCAGGGCAAAAGCGATTCTCGTCCTCCGTGCTTGCTTTTTCTCAGAAAGAGCCGTGGTGTGCGTTTTCGCCGGAAAACGCGTTTTCGGCCGAAAACGTGTACGTTTGCACTTCCCCGCCACAGGGAAGGTGCTAGCCGTGAATTCTCTGCCTGGTTCTACCGCTGCCCGGAAGGCTACGCAGGGCAAAAGCGATTCTCGTCCTCCGTGCTTGCTTTTTCTCAGAAAAAACCGTGGTGTGCGTTTTCGCCGGAAAACGCGTTTTCGGCCGAAAACGTGTACGTTTGCACTTCCCCGCCACAGGGAAGCTGCTAGCCGGGAATTCTCTGCCTGGTTCTACCCGCTGCCCGGAACGCTACGCAGGGCAAAAGCGATTCTCGTCCTCCGTGCTTGCTTTTTCTCAAAAAGAGCCGTGGTGTGCGTTTTCGCCGGAAGACGCGTTTTCGGCCGAAAACGTGAACGTTTGCACTTCCCAGCCACAGGGAAGGTGCTAGCCGGGAATTCTCTGCCTGGTTCTACCCGCTGCCCGGAACGCTACGCAGGGCAAAAGCGATTCTCGTCCTCCGTGCTTGCTTTTTCTCAGAAAGAGCCGTGGTGTGCGTTTTCG
The DNA here is from genome assembly GCF_965140245.1 of Athene noctua. NCBI lineage: Eukaryota > Metazoa > Chordata > Aves > Strigiformes > Strigidae > Athene > Athene noctua. The sequence continues at coordinate 422,166 of NW_027437574.1, forward strand.
CCGGAAAACGCGTTTTTGGCCGAAAACCTGTACGTTTGCACTTCCCCGCCACAGGGAAGCTGCTAGCCGGGAATTCTCTGCCTGGTTCTACCCGCTGCCCGGAACGCTACGCAGGGCAAAAGCGATTCTCGTCCTCCGTGCTTGCTTTTTCTCAGAAAGAGCCGTGGTGTGCTTTTTCGCCGAAAACGAGTTTTTGGCCGAAAACGTGTACGTTTGCACTTCCCAGCCACAGAGAAGGTGCTAGCCGGGAATTCTCTGCCTGGTTCTACCCGCTGCCCGGAACGCTAAGCAGGGCAAAAGCGATTCTTGTCCTCCGTGCTTGCTTTTTCTCAGAAAGAGCCGTGGTGTGCGTTTTCGCCGGAAAACGCGTTTTGGGCCGAAAACGTGTACGTTTGCACTTCTCCGCCACAGGGAAGGTGCTACCCGGGAATTCTCTGCCTGGTTCTACCCGCTGCCCGGAACGCTAAGCAGGGCAAAAGCGATTTCGTCCTCCGTGCTTGCTTTTTCTCAGAAAGAGCCGTGGTGTGCTTTTTCGCCGAAAACGCGTTTTTGGCCGAAAACGTGTACGTTTGCACTTCCCAGCCACAGAGAAGGTGCTAGCTGGGAATTCTCTGCCTGGTTGTACCCGCTGCCCGGAACGCTACGCAGGGCAAAAGCGATTCTCGTCCTCCGTGCTTGCTTTTTCTCAGAAAGAGCCGTGGTGTGCGTTTTCGCCGGAAAACGCGTTTTCGGCCGAAAACGTGTACGTTTGCACTTCCCCGCCACAGGGAAGCTGCTAGCCGGGAATTCTCTGCCTGGTTCTACCCGCTGCCCGGAAGGCTACGCAGGGCAAAAGCGATTCTCGTCCTCCGTGCTTGCTTTTTCTCAGAAAGAGCCGTGGTGTGCGTTTTCGCCGAAAACGCGTTTTTGGCCGAAAACGTGTACGTTTGCAATTCCCTGCCACAGAGAAGGTGCTAGCCGGGAATTCTCTGCCTGGTTCTACCCGCTGCCCGGAAGGCTACGCAGGGCAAAAGCGATTCTCGTCCTCCGTGCTTGCTTTTTCTCAGAAAGAGCCGTGGTGTGCGTTTTCGCCGGAAAACGCGTTTTCGGCCGAAAACGTGTACGTTTGCACTTCCCGGCCACAGGGAAGCTGCTAGCCGGGAATTCTCTGCCTGGTTCTACCCGCTGCCCGGAACGCTACGCAGGGCAAAAGCGATTCTTGTCCTCCGTGCTTGCTTTTTCTCAAAAAGAGCCGTGGTGTGCGTTTTCGCCGGAAAACGCGTTTTCGGCCGAAAACGTGAACGTTTGCACTTCCCCGCCACAGGGAAGCTGCTAGCCGGGAATTCTCTGCCTGGTTCTACCCGCTGCCCGGAACGCTACGCAGGGCAAAAGCGATTCTCGTCCTCCGTGCTTGCTTTTTCTCAGAAAGAGCCGTGGTGTGCGTTTTCGCCGGAAAACGCGTTTTCGGCCGAAAACGTGTACGTTTGCACTTCCCCGCCACAGGGAAGCTGCTAGCCGGGAATTCTCTGCCTGGTTCTACCCGCTGCCCGGAAGGCTACGCAGGGCAAAAGCGATTCTCGTCCTCCGTGCTTGCTTTTTCTCAGAAAGAGCCGTGGTGTGCGTTTTCGCCGGAAAACGCGTTTACGGCCGAAAACGTGTACGTTTGCACTTCCCCGCCACAGGGAAGCTGCTAGCCGGGAATTCTCTGCCTGGTTCTACCCGCTGCCCGGAACGCTACGCAGGGCAAAAGCGATTCTCGTCCTCCGTGCTTGCTTTTTCTCAAAAAGAGCCGTGGTGTGCGTTTTCGCCGGAAGACGCTTTTTCGGCCGAAAACGTGAACGTTTGCACTTCCCAGGCACAGGGAAGCTGCTAGCCGGGAATTCTCTGCCTGGTTCTACCCGCTGCCCGGAACGCTACGCAGGGCAAAAGCGATTCTCGTCCTCCGTGCTTGCTTTTTCTCAGAAAGAGCCGTGGTGTGCGTTTTCGCCGGAAAACGCGTTTTCGGCCGAAAACGTGTACGTTTGCACTTCCCCGCCACAGGGAAGCTGCTAGCCGGGAATTCTCTGCCTGGTTCTACCCGCTGCCCGGAAGGCTACGCAGGGCAAAAGCGATTCTCGTCCTCCGTGCTTGCTTTTTCTCAGAAAGAGCCGTGGTGTGCGTTTTCGCCGGAAAACGCGTTTTCGGCCGAAAACGTGTACGTTTGCACTTCCCCGCCACAGGGAAGCTGCTAGCCGGGAATTCTCTACCTGGTTCTACCCGCTGCCCGGAACGCTACGCAGGGCAAAAGCGATTCTCGTCCTCCGTGCTTGCTTTTTCTCAGAAAGAGCCGTGGTGTGCGTTTTCGCCGGAAAACGCGTTTTCGGCCGAAAACGTGTACGTTTGCACTTCCCAGCCACAGGGAAGGTGCTAGCCGGGAATTCTCTGCCTGGTTCTACCCGCTGCCCGGAACGCTACGCAGGTCAAAAGCGATTCTCGTCCTCCGTGCTTGCTTTTTCTCAGAAAGAGCCGTGGTGTGCGTTTTCGCCGGAAAACGCGTTTTCGGCCGAAAACCTGTACGTTTGCACTTCCCCGCCACAGTGAAGCTGCTAGCCCGTAATTCTCTGCCTGGTTCTACCCGCTGCACGGAAGGCTACGCAGGGCAAAAGCGATTCTCGTCCTCCGTGCTTGCTTTTTCTCAGAAAGAGCCGTGGTGTGCGTTTTCGCCGGAAAACGCGTTTTTGGCCGAAAACGTGTACGTTTGCACTTCCCCGCCACAGGGAAGGTGCTAGCCGTGAATTCTCTGCCTGGTTCTACCCGCTGCCCGGAACGCTACGCAGGGCAAAAGCGATTCTCGTCCTCCGCGCTTGCTTTTTCTCAAAAAGAGCCGTGGTGTGCGTTTTCGCCGGAAAACGCGTTTTCGGCCGAAAACGTGAACGTTTGCACTTCCCAGACACAGGGAAGCTGCTACCCGGGAATTCTCTGCCTGGTTCTACCCGCTGCCCGGAACGCTACGCAGGGCAAAAGCGATTCTCGTCCTCCGTGCTTGCTTTTTCTCAGAAAGAGCCGTGGTGTGCGTTTTCGCCGAAAACGCGTTTTCGGCTGAAAACGTGTACGTTTGCAATTCCCGGCCACAGGGAAGCTGCTAGCCGGGAATTCTCTGCCTGGTTCTACCCGCTGCCCGGAACGCTACGCAGGGCAAAAGCGATTCTCGGCCTCCGTGCTTGCTTTTTCTCAAAAAGAGCCGTGGTGTGCGTTTTCGCCGGAAAACGCGTTTTTGGCCGAAAACGTGTACGTTTGCACTTCCCCGCCACAGGGAAGCTGCTAGCCGGGAATTCTCTGCCTGGTTCTACCCGCTGCCCGGAACGCTACGCAGGGCAAAAGCGATTCTCGTCCTCCGTGCTTGCTTTTTCTCAGAAAGAGCCGTAGTGTGCGTTTTCGCCGGAAAACGCGTTTTTGGCCGAAAACGTGTACGTTTGCACTTCCCCGCCACAGGAAAGCTGCTAGCCGGGAATTCTCTGCCTGGTTCTACCCGCTAGCCGGCACGCTACGCAGGGCAAAAGCGATTCTCGTCCTCCGTGCTTGCTTTTTCTCAGAAAGAGCCGTGGTGTGCGTTTTCGCCGGAAAACGCGTTTTCGGCCGAAAACGTGTACGTTTGCACTTCCCCGCCACAGGAAAGCTGCTAGCCGGGAATTCTCTGCCTGGTTCTACCCGCTGCCCGGAACGCTACGCAGGGCAAAAGCGATTCTCGACCTCCGTGCTTGCTTTTTCTCAGAAAGAGCCGTGGTGTGCGTTTTCGCCGGAAAACGCGTTTTTGGCCGAAAACGTGTACGTTTGCACTTCCCAGCCACAGGGAAGGTGCTAACCGGGAATTCTCTGCCTGGTTCTACCCGCTGCCCGGAACGCTACGCAGGGCAAAAGCGATTCTCGTCCTCCGTGCTTGCTTTTTCTCAGAAAGAGCCGTGGTGTGCGTTTTCGCCGGAAAACGCGTTTTCGGCCGAAAACGTGTACGTTTGCACTTCCCAGCCACAGGGAAGGTGCTAGCCGGGAATTCTCTGCCTGGTTCTACCCGCTGCCCGGAACGCTACGCAGGGCAAAAGCGATTCTCGTCCTCCGTGCTTGCTTTTTCTCAGAAAGAGCCGTGGTGTGCGTTTTCGCCGGAAAACGCGTTTTCGGCCGAAAACCTGTACGTTTGCACTTCCCCGCCACAGTGAAGCTGCTAGCCCGTAATTCTCTGCCTGGTTCTACCCGCTGCACGGAAGGCTACGCAGGGCAAAAGCGATTCTCGTCCTCCGTGCTTGCTTTTTCTCAGAAAGAGCCGTGGTGTGCGTTTTCGCCGGATAACGCGTTTTTGGCCGAAAACGTGTACGTTTGCACTTCCCCGCCACAGGGAAGGTGCTAGCCGTGAATTCTCTGCCTGGTTCTACCCGCTGCCCGGAACGCTACGCAGGGCAAAAGCGATTCTCGTCCTCCGCGCTTGCTTTTTCTCAAAAAGAGCCGTGGTGTGCGTTTTCGCCGGAAAACGCGTTTTCGGCCGAAAACGTGAACGTTTGCACTTCCCAGACACAGGGAAGCTGCTAGCCGGGAATTCTCTGCCTGGTTCTACCCGCTGCCCGGAACGCTACGCAGGGCAAAAGCGATTCTCGTCCTCCGTGCTTGCTTTTTCTCAGAAAGAGCCGTGGTGTGCGTTTTCGCCGAAAACGCGTTTTCGGCTGAAAACGTGTACGTTTGCAATTCCCGGCCACAGGGAAGCTGCTAGCCGGGAATTCTCTGCCTGGTTCTACCCGCTGCCCGGAACGCTACGCAGGGCAAAAGCGATTCTCGGCCTCCGTGCTTGCTTTTTCTCAAAAAGCGCCGTGGTGTGCGTTTTCGCCGGAAAACGCGTTTTTGGCCGAAAACGTGTACGTTTGCACTTCCCCGCCACAGGGAAGCTGCTAGCCGGGAATTCTCTGCCTGGTTCTACCCGCTGCCCGGAACGCTACGCAGGGCAAAAGCGATTCTCGTCCTCCGTGCTTGCTTTTTCTCAGAAAGAGCCGTAGTGTGCGTTTTCGCCGGAAAACGCGTTTTTGGCCGAAAACGTGTACGTTTGCACTTCCCCGCCACAGGAAAGCTGCTAGCCGGGAATTCTCTGCCTGGTTCTACCCGCTAGCCGGCACGCTACGCAGGGCAAAAGCGATTCTCGTCCTCCGTGCTTGCTTTTTCTCAGAAAGAGCCGTGGTGTGCTTTTTCGCCGGAAAACGCGTTTTCGGCCGAAAACGTGTACGTTTGCACTTCCCCGCCACAGGAAAGCTGCTAGCCGGGAATTCTCTGCCTGGTTCTACCCGCTGCCCGGAACGCTACGCAGGGCAAAAGCGATTCTCGACCTCCGTGCTTGCTTTTTCTCAGAAAGAGCCGTGGTGTGCGTTTTCGCCGGAAAACGCGTTTTTGGCCGAAAACGTGTACGTTTGCACTTCCCAGCCACAGGGAAGGTGCTAACCGGGAATTCTCTGCCTGGTTCTACCCGCTGCCCGGAACGCTACGCAGGGCAAAAGCGATTCTCGTCCTCCGTGCTTGCTTTTTCTCAGAAAGAGCCGTGGTGTGCGTTTTCGCCGGAAAACGCGTTTTCGGCCGAAAACGTGTACGTTTGCACTTCCCAGCCACAGAGAAGGTGCTAGCCGGGAATTCTCTGCCTGGTTCTACCCGCTGCCCGGAACGCTAAGCAGGGCAAAAGCGATTCTCGTCCTCCGTGCTTGCTTTTTCTCAGAAAGAGCCGTGGTGTGCGTTTTCGCCGGAAAACGCGTTTTCGGCCGAAAACGTGTACGTTTGCACTTCCCCGCCACAGGAAAGCTGCTAGCCGGGAATTCTCTGCCTTGTTCTACCCGCTGCCCGGAAGGCTACGCAGGGCAAAAGCGATTCTCGTCCTCCGTGCTTGCTTTTTCTCAGAAAGAGCCGTGGTGTGCGTTTTCGCCGGAAAACGCGTTTTTGGCCGAAAACGTGTACGTTTGCACTTCCCAGCCACAGGGAAGGTGCTAACCGGGAATTCTCTGCCTGGTTCTACCCGCTGCCCGGAACGCTACGCAGGGCAAAAGCGATTCTCGTCCTCCGTGCTTGCTTTTTCTCAGAAAGAGCCGTGGTGTGCGTTTTCGCCGGAAAACGCGTTTTCGGCCGAAAACGTGTACGTTTGCACTTCCCAGCCACAGAGAAGGTGCTAGCCGGGAATTCTCTGCCTGGTTCTACCCGCTGCCCGGAACGCTAAGCAGGGCAAAAGCGATTCTCGTCCTCCGTGCTTGCTTTTTCTCAGAAAGAGCCGTGGTGTGCGTTTTCGCCGAAAACGCGTTTTCGGCCGAAAACTTGTACGTTTGCACTTCCCAGCCACAGGGAAGCTGCTAGCCGGGAATTCTCTGCCTGGTTCTACCCGCTGCCCGGAACGCTACGCAGGGCAAAAGCGATTCTCGTTCTCCGTGCTTGCTTTTTCTCAGAAAGAGCCGTGGTGTGCGATTCCGCCGGAAAACGCGTTTTCGGCCGAAAACGTGTACGTTTGCACTTCCCAGCCACAGGGAAGCTGCTAGCCGGGAATTCTCTGCCTGGTTCTATCCGCTGCCCGGAACGCTACGCAGGGCAAAAGCGATTCTCGTCCTCCGTGCTTGCTTTTTCTCAGAAAGAGCCGTGGTGTGCGTTTTCGCCGGAAAACGCGTTTTCGGCCGAAAACGTGTACGTTTGCACTTCCCCGCCACAGGGAAGCTGCTAGCCGGGAATTCTCTGCCTGGTTCTACCCGCTGCCCGGAACGCTACGCAGGGCAAAAGCGGTTCTCGTCCTCCGTGCTTGCTTTTTCTCAGAAAGAGCCGTGGTGTGCTTTTTCGTCGAAAACGAGTTTTCGGCCGAAAACGCGTTTTCGGCCGAAAACGTGTACGTTTGCACTTCCCCGCCACAGGGAAGCTGCTAGCCGGGAATTCTCTGCCTGGTTCTACCCGCTGCCCGGAACGCTAAGCAGGGCAAAAGCGATTCTCGTCCTCCGTGCTTGCTTTTTCTCAGAAAGAGTCGTGGTGTGCGTTTTCGCCGAAAAGGCGTTTTTGGCCGAAAACGTGTACGTTTGCACTTCCCAGCCACAGGGAAGGTGCTAGCCGGGAATTCTCTGCCTGGTTCTACCCGCTGCCCGGAACGCTACGCAGGGCAAAAGCGATTCTCGTCCTCCGTGCTTGCTTTTTCTCAGAAAGAGCCGTGGTGTGCGTTTTCGCCGGAAAACGCGTTTTCGGCCGAAAACGTGTACGTTTGCACTTCCCCGCCACAGTGAAGGTGCTAGCCGGGAATTCTCTGCCTGGTTCTACCCGCTGCCCGGAACGCTACGCAGGGCAAAAGCGATTCTCGTCCTCCGTGCTTGCTTTTTCTCAGAAAGAGCCGTGGTGTGCTTTTTCGCCGAAAACGCGTTTTCGGCCGAAAACGTGTACGTTTGCACTTCCCAGCCACAGAGAAGGTGCTAGCCGGGAATTCTCTGCCTGGTTCTACCCGCTGCCCAGAACGCTACGCAGGGCAAAAGCGATTCTCGTCCTCCGTGCTTGCTTTTTCTCAGAAAGAGCCGTGGTGTGCGTTTTCGCCGAAAACGCGTTTTTGGCCGAAAACGTGTACGTTTGCAATTCCCTGCCACAGAGAAGGTGCTAGCCGGGAATTCTCTGCCTGGTTCTACCCGCTGCCCGGAAGGCTACGCAGGGCAAAAGCGATTCTTGTCCTCCGTGCTTGCTTTTTCTAAGAAAGAGCCGTGGTGTGCGTTTTCGCCGGAAAACGCGTTTTCGGCCGAAAACGTGTACGTTTGCACTTCCCGGCCACAGGGAAGCTGCTAGCCGGGGATTCTCTGCCTGGTTCTACCCGCTGCCCGGAACGCTACGCAGGTTTAAAAGCGATTCTCGTCCTCCGTGCTTGCTTTTTCTCAAAAAGAGCCGTGGTGTGCGTTTTCGCCGGAAAACGCGTTTTCGGCCGAAAACGTGAACGTTTGCACTTCCCAGCCACAGGGAAGCTGCTAGCCGGGAATTCTCTGCCTGGTTCTACCCGCTGCCCGGAAGGCTACGCAGGGCAAAAGCGATTCTCGTCCTCCGTGCTTGCTTTTTCTCAGAAAGAGCCGTGGTGTGCGTTTTCGCCGGAAAAAGCGTTTTCGGCCGAAAACGTGTACGTTTGCACTTCCCCGCCACAGGGAAGCTGCTAGCCGGGAATTCTCTGCCTGGTTCTACCCGCTGCCCGGAACGCTACGCAGGGCAAAAGCGATTCTCGTCCTCCGTGCTTGCTTTTTCTCAAAAAGAGCCGTGGTGTGCGTTTTCGCCGGAAAACGCGTTTTCGGCCGAAAACGTGAACGTTTGCACTTCCCAGCCACAGGGAAGCTGCTAGCCGGGAATTCTCTGCCTGGTTCTACCCGCTGCCCGGAACGCTACGCAGGGCAAAAGCGATTCTCGTCCTCCGTGCTTGCTTTTTCTCAGAAAGAGCCGTGGTGTGCGTTTTCGCCGAAAACGCGTTTTCGGCCGAAAACGTGTACGTTTGCACTTCCCCGCCACAGAGAAGGTGCTAGCCGGGAATTCTCTGCCTGGTTCTACCCGCTGCCCGGAACGCTACGCAGGGCAAAAGCGATTCTCGGCCTCCGTGCTTGCTTTTTCTCAGAAAGAGCCGTGGTGTGCGTTTTCGCCGGAAAACGTGTTTTCGGCCGAAAACGTGTACGTTTGCACTTCCCCGCCACAGGGAAGCTGCTAGCCGGGAATTCTCTGCCTGGTTCTACCCGCTGCCCGGAACGCTACGCAGGGCAAAAGCGATTCTCGTCCTCCGTGCTTGCTTTTTCTCAGAAAGAGCCGTGGTGTGCGTTTTCGCCGGAAAACGCGTTTTCGGCCGAAAACGTGTACGTTTGCACTTCCCCGCCACAGGGAAGCTGCTAGCCGGGAATTCTCTGCCTGGTTCTACCCGCTGCTCGGAACGCTACGCAGGGCAAAGGCGATTCTCGTCCTCCGTGCTTGCTTTTTCTCAGAAAGAGCCGTGGTGTGCGTTTTCGCCGGAAAACGCGTTTTCGGCCGAAAACGTGTACGTTTGCACTTCCCGGCCACAGGGAAGCTGCTAGCCGGGAATTCTCTGCCTGGTTCTACCCGCTGCCCGGAACGCTACGCAGGGCAAAAGCGATTCTCGTCCTCCGTGCTTGCTTTTTCTCAAAAAGAGCCGTGGTGTGCGTTTTCGCCGGAAAACGCGTTTTCGGCCGAAAACGTGAACGTTTGCACTTCCCAGCCACAGGGAAGCTGCTAGCCGGGAATTCTCTGCCTGGTTCTACCCGCTGCCCGGAACGCTACGCAGGGCAAAAGCGATTCTCGTCCTCCGTGCTTGCTTTTTCTCAGAAAGAGCCGTGGTGTGCGTTTTCGCCGGAAAACGCGTTTTCGGCCGAAAACGTGTACGTTTGCACTTCCCCGCCACAGGGAAGGTGCTAGCCGTGAATTCTCTGCCTGGTTCTACCGCTGCCCGGAAGGCTACGCAGGGCAAAAGCGATTCTCGTCCTCCGTGCTTGCTTTGTCTCAGAAAGAGCCGTGGTGTGCGTTTTCGCCGGAAAACGCGTTTTCGGCCGAAAACGTGTACGTTTGCACTTCCCGGCCACAGGGAAGCTGCTAGCCGGGAATTCTCACGCCTGGTTCTACCCGCTGCCCGGAACGCTACGCAGGGCAAAAGCGATTCTCGTCCTCCGTGCTTGCTTTTTCTCAAAAAGAGCCGTGGTGTGCGTTTTCGCCGGAAAACGCGTTTTAGGCCGAAAACGTGAACGTTTGCACTTCCCAGCCACAGGGAAGCTGCTAGCCGGGAATTCTCTGCCTGGTTCTACCCGCTGCCCGGAATGCTACGCAGGGCAAAAGCGATTCTCGTCCTCCGTGCTTGCTTTTTCTCAGAAAGAGCCGTGGTGTGCTTTTTCGCCGAAAACGCGTTTTTGGCCGAAAACGTGTACGTTTGCACTTCCCAGCCACAGAGAAGGTGCTAGCCGGGAATTCTCTGCCTGGTTCTACCCGCTGCCCGGAACTCTAAGCAGGGCAAAAGCGATTCTCGTCCTCCGTGCTTGCTTTTTCTCAGAAAGAGCCGTGGTGTGCGTTTTCGCCGAAAACGCGTTTTTGGCCGAAAACGTGTACGTTTGCACTTCCCAGCCACAGGGAAGGTGCTAGCCGGGAATTCCCTGCCTGGTTCTACCCGCTGCCCAGAACGCTACGCAGGGCAAAAGCGATTCTCGTCCTCCGTGCTTGCTTTTTCTCAGAAAGAGCCGTGGTGTGCGTTTTCGCCGGAAAAAGCGTTTTCGGCCGAAAACGTGTACGTTTGCACTTCCCCGCCACAGGAAAGCTGCTAGCCGGGAATTCTCTGCCTGGTTCTACCCGCTGCCCGGAACGCTACGCAGGGCAAAAGCGATTCTCGTCCTCCGTGCTTGCTTTTTCTCACATAGAGCCGTGGTGTGCTTTTTCGCCGAAAACGCGTTTTCGGCCGAAAACGTGTACGTTTGCACTTCCCAGCCACAGAGAAGGTGCTAGCCGGGAATTCTCTGCCTGGTTCTACCCGCTGCCCGGAACGCTAAGCAGGGCAAAAGCGATTCTCGTCCTCCGTGCTTGCTTTTTCTCAGAAAGAGCCGTGGTGTGCGTTTTCGCCGGAAAACGCGTTTTTGGCCGAAAACGTGTACGTTTGCACTTCCCAGCCACAGGGAAGGTGCTAGCCGTGAATTCTCTGCCTGGTTCTACCCGCTGCCCAGAACGCTACGCAGGGCAAAAGCGATTCTCGTCCTCCGTGCTTGCTTTTTCTCAGAAAGAGCCGTGGTGTGCGTTTTCGCCGGAAAACGCGTTTTCGGCCGAAAACGTGTACGTTTGCACTTCCCCGCCACAGGAAAGCTGCTAGCCGGGAATTCTCTGCCTGGTTCTACCCGCTGCCCGGAACGCTACGCAGGGCAAAAGCGATTCTCGTCCTCCGTGCTTGCTTTTTCTCAGAAAGAGCCGTGGTGTGCTTTTTCGCCGAAAACGCGTTTTTGGCCGAAAACGTGTACGTTTACACTTCCCAGCCACAGAGAAGGTGCTAGCCGGGAATTCTCTGCCTGGTTCTACCCGCTGCCCGGAACTCTAAGCAGGGCAAAAGCGATTCTCGTCCTCCGTGCTTGCTTTTTCTCAGAAAGAGCCGTGGTGTGCGTTTTCGCCGGAAAACGCGTTTTTGGCCGAAAACGTGTACGTTTGCACTTCCCAGCCACAGTGAAGGTGCTAGCCGGGAATTCTCTGCCTGGTTCTACCCGCTGCCCGGAACGCTACGCAGGGCAAAAGCGATTCTCGTCCTCCGTGCTTGCTTTTTCTCAGAAAGAGCCGTGGTGTGCGTTTTCGCCGGAAAACGCGTTTTCGGCCGAAAACGTGTACGTTTGCACTTCCCCGCCACAGGAAAGCTGCTAGCCGGGAATTCTCTGCCTGGTTCTACCCGCTGCTCGGAACGCTACGCAGGGCAAAAGCGATTCTCGTCCTCCGTGCTTGCTTTTTCTCAGAAAGAGCCGTGGTGTGCGTTTTCGCCGGAAAACGCGTTTTTGGCCGAAAACGTGTACGTTTGCACTTCCCAGCCACAGGGAAGGTGCTAGCCGGGAATTCTCTGCCTGGTTCTATCCGCTGCCCGGAACGCTACGCAGGGCAAAAGCGATTCTCGTCCTCCGTGCTTGCTTTTTCTCAGAAAGAGCCGTGGTGTGCGTTTTCGCCGGAAAACGCGTTTTTGTCCGAAAACGTGTACGTTTGCACTTCCCAGCCACAGAGAAGGTGCTAGCCGGGAATTCTCTGCCTGGTTCTACCCGCTGCCCGGAACGCTACGCAGGGCAAAAGCGATTCTCGTCCTCCGTGCTTGCTTTTTCTCAGAAAGAGCCGTGGTGTGCTTTTTCGCCGAAAACGCGTTTTTGGCCGAAAACGTGTACGTTTGCACTTCCCAGCCACAGAGAAGGTGCTAGCCGGGAATTCTCTGCCTGGTTCTACCCGCTGCCCGGAACGCTACGCAGGGCAAAAGCGATTCTCGTCCTCCGTGCTTGCTTTTTCTCAGAAAGAGCCGTGATGTGCGTTTTCACCGGAAAACGCGTTTTCGGCCGAAAACGTGTACGTTTGCACTTCCCCGCCACAGGGAAGCTGCTAGCCGGGAATTCTCTGCCTGGTTCTACCCGCTGCCCGGAAGGCTACGCAGGGCAAAAGCGATTCTCGTCCTCCGTGCTTGCTTTTTCTCAGAAAGAGCCGTGGTCTGCGTTTTCGCCGGAAAACGCGTTTTCGGCCGAAAACGTGTACGTTTGCACTTCCCCGCCACAGGGAAGCTGCTAGCCGGGAATTCTCTGCCTGGTTCTACCCGCTGCCCGGAACGCTACGCAGGGCAAAAGCGATTCTCGTCCTCCGTGCTTGCTTTTTCTCAGAAAGAGCCGTGGTGTGCATTTTCGCCGGAAAACGAGTTTTCGGCCGAAAACGTGTACGTTTGCACTTCCCCGCCACAGGGAAGCTGCTAGCCGGGAATTCTCTGCCTGGTTCTACCCGCTGCCCGGAACGCTACGCAGGGCAAAAGCGATTCTCGTCCTCCGTGCTTGCTTTTTCTCAGAAAGAGCCGTGGTGTGCGTTTTCGCCGAAAACGCGTTTTCGGCCGAAAACGTGTACGTTTGCACTTCCCGGCCACAGGGAAGCTGCTAGCCGGGAATTCTCTGCCTGGTTCTACCCGCTGCCCGGAACGCTACGCAGGGCAAAAGCGATTCTCGTCCTCCGTGCTTGCTTTTTCTCAGAAAGAGCCGTGGTGTGCGTTTTCGCCGAAAAGGCGTTTCTGGCCGAAAACGTGTACGTTTGCACTTCCCAGCCACAGGGAAGGTGCTAGCCGGGAATTCTCTGCCTGGTTCTACCCGCTGCCCGGAACGCTACGCAGGGCAAAAGCGATTCTCGTCCTCCGTGCTTGCTTTTTCTCAGAAAGAGCCGTGGTGTGCGTTTTCGCCAGAAAACAAGTTTTCGGCCGAAAACGTCTACGTTTGCACTTCCCCGCCACAGTGAAGGTGCTAGCCGGGAATTCTCTGCCTGGTTCTACCCGCTGCCCGGAACGCTACGCAGGGCAAAATCCATTCTCGTCCTCCGTGCTTGCTTTTTCTCAGAAAGAGCCGTGGTGTGCTTTTTCGTCGAAAACGCGTTATCGGCCGAAAACGTGTACGTTTGCACTTCCCCGCCACAGGGAAGCTGCTAGCCGGGAATTCTCTGCCTGGTTCTACCCGCTGCTCGGAACGCTACGCAGGGCAAAAGCGATTCTCGTCCTCCGTGCTTGCTTTTTCTCAGAAAGAGCCGTGGTGTGCGTTTTCGCCGGAAAACGCGTTTTCGGCCGAAAACGTGTACGTTTGCACTTCCCGGCCACAGGGAAGCTGCTAGCCGGGAATTCTCTGCCTGGTTCTACCCGCTGCCCGGAACGCTACGCAGGGCAAAAGCGATTCTCGTCCTCCGTGCTTGCTTTTTCTCAAAAAGAGCCGTGGTGTGCGTTTTCGCCGGAAAATGCGTTTTCGGCCGAAAACGTGAACGTTTGCACTTCCCAGCCACAGGGAAGCTGCTAGCCGGGAATTCTCTGCCTGGTTCTACCCGCTGCCCGGAACGCTACGCAGGGCAAAAGCGATTCTCGTCCTCCGTGCTTGCTTTTTCTCAGAAAGAGCCGTGGTGTGCGTTTTCGCCGGAAAACGCGTTTTTGGCCGAAAACGTGTACGTTTGCACTTCCCAGCCACAGAGAAGGTGCTAGCCGGGAATTCTCTGCCTGGTTCTACCCGCTGCCCGGAACGCTAAGCAGGGCAAAAGCGATTCTCGTCCTCCGTGCTTGCTTTTTCTCAGAAAGAGCCGTGGTGTGCGTTTTCGCCGGAAAACGCGTTTTTGGCCGAAAACGTGTACGTTTGCACTTCCCAGCCACAGGGAAGGTGCTAGCCGTGAATTCTCTGCCTGGTTCTACCCGCTGCCCGGAACGCTACGCAGGGCAAAAGCGATTCTCGTCCTCCGTGCTTGCTTTTTCTCAGAAAGAGCCGTGGTGTGCGTTTTCGCCGGAAAACGCGTTTTCGGCCGAAAACGTGTACGTTTGCACTTCCCCGCCACAGGGAAGCTGCTAGACGGTAATTCTCTGCCTGGTTCTACCCGCTGCCCGGAACGCTACGCAGGGCAAAAGCGATTCTCGTTCTCCGTGCTTGCTTTTTCTCAGAAAGAGCCGTGGTGTGCGTTTCCGCCGGAAAACGCGTTTTCGGCCGAAAACGTGTACGTTTGCACTTCCCAGCCACAGGGAAGCTGCTAGCCGGGAATTCTCTGCCTGGTTCTACCCGCTGCCCGGAACGCTACGCAGGGCAAAAGCGATTCTCGTTCTCCGTGCTTGCTTTTTCTCAGAAAGAGCCGTGGTGTGCGTTTCCGCCGGAAAACGCGTTTTCGGCCGAAAACGTGTACGTTTGCACTTCCCAGCCACAGGGAAGCTGCTAGCCGGGAATTCTCGGCCTGGTTCTATCCGCTGCCCGGAACGCTACGCAGGGCAAAAGCGATTCTCGTCCTCCGTGCTTGCTTTTTCTCAGAAAGAGCCGTGGTGTGCGTTTTCGCCGGAAAACGCGTTTTCGGCCGAAAACGTGTACGTTTGCACTTCCCGGCCACAGGGAAGCTGCTAGCCGGGAATTCTCTGCCTGGTTCTACCCGCTGCCCGGAACGCTACGCAGGGCAAAAGCGATTCTCGTCCTCCGTGCTTGCTTTTTCTCAGAAAGAGCCGTGGTGTGCGTTTCCGCCGGAAAACGCGTTTTCGGCCGAAAACGTGTACGTTTGCACTTCCCAGCCACAGGGAAGCTGCTAGCCGGGAATTCTCGGCCTGGTTCTATCCGCTGCCCGGAACGCTACGCAGGGCAAAAGCGATTCTCGTCCTCCGTGCTTGCTTTTTCTCAGAAAGAGCCGTGGTGTGCGTTTTCGCCGGAAAACGCGTTTTCGGCCGAAAACGTGTACGTTTGCACTTCCCGGCCACAGGGAAGCTGCTAGCCGGGAATTCTCTGCCTGGTTCTACCCGCTGCCCGGAACGCTACGCAGGGCAAAAGCGATTCTCGTCCTCCGTGCTTGCTTTTTCTCAGAAAGAGCCGTGGTGTGCGTTTTCGCCGGAAAACGCGTTTTCGGCCGAAAACGTGTACGTTTGCACTTCCCCGCCACAGGGAAGCTGCTAGCCGGGAATTCTCTGCCTGGTTCTACCCGCTGCCCGGAACGCTACGCAGGGCAAAAGCGATTCTCGTCCTCCGTGCTTGCTTTTTCTCAGAAAGAGCCGTGGTGTGCGTTTTCGCCGGAAAACGCGTTTTCGGCCGAAAACGTGTACGTTTGCACTTCCCCGCCACAGGGAAGCTGCTAGCCGTGAATTCTCTGCCTGGTTCTACCCGCTGCCCGGAAGGCTACGCAGGGCAAAAGCGATTCTCGTCCTCCGTGCTTGCTTTTTCTCAGAAAGAGCCGTGGTGTGCGTTTTCGCCGGAAAACGCGTTTTCGGCCGAAAACGTGTACGTTTGCACTTCCCCGCCACAGGAAAGCTGCTAGCCGTGAATTCTCTGCCTGGTTCTACCCGCTGCTCGGAACGCTACGCAGGGCAAAAGCGATTCTCGTCCTCCGTGCTTGCTTTTTCTCAGAAAGAGCCGTGGTGTGCGTTTTCGCCGGAAAACGCGTTTTTGGCCGAAAACGTGTACGTTTGCACTTCCCAGCCACAGGGAAGGTGCTAGCCGGGAATTCTCTGCCTGGTTCTATCCGCTGCCCGGAACGCTACGCAGGGCAAAAGCGATTCTCGTCCTCCGTGCTTGCTTTTTCTCAGAAAGAGCCGTGGTGTGCGTTTTCGCCGGAAAACGCGTTTTTGTCCGAAAACTTGTACGTTTGCACTTCCCAGCCACAGAGAAGGTGCTAGCCGGGAATTCTCTGCCTGGTTCTACCCGCTGCCCGGAACGCTACGCAGGGCAAAAGCGATTCTCGTCCTCCGTGCTTGCTTTTTCTCAGAAAGAGCCGTGGTGTGCTTTTTCGCCGAAAACGCGTTTTTGGCCGAAAACGTGTACGTTTGCACTTCCCAGCCACAGAGAAGGTGCTAGCCGGGAATTCTCTGCCTGGTTCTACCCGCTGCCCGGAACGCTACGCAGGGCAAAAGCGATTCTCGTCCTCCGTGCTTGCTTTTTCTCAGAAAGAGCCGTGGTGTGCGTTTTCACCGGAAAACGCGTTTTCGGCCGAAAACGTGTACGTTTGCACTTCCCCGCCACAGGGAAGCTGCTAGCCGGGAATTCTCTGCCTGGTTCTACCCGCTGCCCGGAAGGCTACGCAGGGCAAAAGCGATTCTCGTCCTCCGTGCTTGCTTTTTCTCAGAAAGAGCCGTGGTCTGCGTTTTCGCCGGAAAACGCGTTTTCGGCCGAAAACGTGTACGTTTGCACTTCCCCGCCACAGGGAAGCTGCTAGCCGGGAATTCTCTGCCTGGTTCTACCCGCTGCCCGGAACGCTACGCAGGGCAAAAGCGATTCTCGTCCTCCGTGCTTGCTTTTTCTCAGAAAGAGCCGTGGTGTGCATTTTCGCCGGAAAACGAGTTTTCGGCCGAAAACGTGTACGTTTGCACTTCCCCGCCACAGGGAAGCTGCTAGCCGGGAATTCTCTGCCTGGTTCTACCCGCTGCCCGGAACGCTACGCAGGGCAAAAGCGATTCTCGTCCTCCGTGCTTGCTTTTTCTCAGAAAGAGCCGTGGTGTGCGTTTTCGCCGAAAACGCGTTTTCGGCCGAAAACGTGTACGTTTGCACTTCCCGGCCACAGGGAAGCTGCTAGCCGGGAATTCTCTGCCTGGTTCTACCCGCTGCCCGGAACGCTACGCAGGGCAAAAGCGATTCTCGTCCTCCGTGCTTGCTTTTTCTCAGAAAGAGCCGTGGTGTGCGTTTTCGCCGAAAAGGCGTTTCTGGCCGAAAACGTGTACGTTTGCACTTCCCAGCCACAGGGAAGGTGCTAGCCGGGAATTCTCTGCCTGGTTCTACCCGCTGCCCGGAACGCTACGCAGGGCAAAAGCGATTCTCGTCCTCCGTGCTTGCTTTTTCTCAGAAAGAGCCGTGGTGTGCGTTTTCGCCGGAAAACACGTTTTCGGCCGAAAACGTGTACGTTTGCACTTCCCCGCCACAGTGAAGGTGCTAGCCGGGAATTCTCTGCCTGGTTCTACCCGCTGCCCGGAACGCTACGCAGGGCAAAATCCATTCTCGTCCTCCGTGCTTGCTTTTTCTCAGAAAGAGCCGTGGTGTGCTTTTTCGTCGAAAACGCGTTATCGGCCGAAAACGTGTACGTTTGCACTTCCCCGCCACAGGGAAGCTGCTAGCCGGGAATTCTCTGCCTGGTTCTACCCGCTGCTCGGAACGCTACGCAGGGCAAAAGCGATTCTCGTCCTCCGTGCTTGCTTTTTCTCAGAAAGAGCCGTGGTGTGCGTTTTCGCCGGAAAACGCGTTTTCGGCCGAAAACGTGTACGTTTGCACTTCCCGGCCACAGGGAAGCTGCTAGCCGGGAATTCTCTGCCTGGTTCTACCCGCTGCCCGGAACGCTACGCAGGGCAAAAGCGATTCTCGTCCTCCGTGCTTGCTTTTTCTCAAAAAGAGCCGTGGTGTGCGTTTTCGCCGGAAAATGCGTTTTCGGCCGAAAACGTGAACGTTTGCACTTCCCAGCCACAGGGAAGCTGCTAGCCGGGAATTCTCTGCCTGGTTCTACCCGCTGCCCGGAACGCTACGCAGGGCAAAAGCGATTCTCGTCCTCCGTGCTTGCTTTTTCTCAGAAAGAGCCGTGGTGTGCGTTTTCGCCGGAAAACGCGTTTTTGGCCGAAAACGTGTACGTTTGCACTTCCCAGCCACAGAGAAGGTGCTAGCCGGGAATTCTCTGCCTGGTTCTACCCGCTGCCCGGAACGCTAAGCAGGGCAAAAGCGATTCTCGTCCTCCGTGCTTGCTTTTTCTCAGAAAGAGCCGTGGTGTGCGTTTTCGCCGGAAAACGCGTTTTTGGCCGAAAACGTGTACGTTTGCACTTCCCAGCCACAGGGAAGGTGCTAGCCGTGAATTCTCTGCCTGGTTCTACCCGCTGCCCGGAACGCTACGCAGGGCAAAAGCGATTCTCGTCCTCCGTGCTTGCTTTTTCTCAGAAAGAGCCGTGGTGTGCGTTTTCGCCGGAAAACGCGTTTTCGGCCGAAAACGTGTACGTTTGCACTTCCCCGCCACAGGGAAGCTGCTAGACGGTAATTCTCTGCCTGGTTCTACCCGCTGCCCGGAACGCTACGCAGGGCAAAAGCGATTCTCGTTCTCCGTGCTTGCTTTTTCTCAGAAAGAGCCGTGGTGTGCGTTTCCGCCGGAAAACGCGTTTTCGGCCGAAAACGTGTACGTTTGCACTTCCCAGCCACAGGGAAGCTGCTAGCCGGGAATTCTCTGCCTGGTTCTACCCGCTGCCCGGAACGCTACGCAGGGCAAAAGCGATTCTCGTTCTCCGTGCTTGCTTTTTCTCAGAAAGAGCCGTGGTGTGCGTTTCCGCCGGAAAACGCGTTTTCGGCCGAAAACGTGTACGTTTGCACTTCCCAGCCACAGGGAAGCTGCTAGCCGGGAATTCTCGGCCTGGTTCTATCCGCTGCCCGGAACGCTACGCAGGGCAAAAGCGATTCTCGTCCTCCGTGCTTGCTTTTTCTCAGAAAGAGCCGTGGTGTGCGTTTTCGCCGGAAAACGCGTTTTCGGCCGAAAACGTGTACGTTTGCACTTCCCGGCCACAGGGAAGCTGCTAGCCGGGAATTCTCTGCCTGGTTCTACCCGCTGCCCGGAACGCTACGCAGGGCAAAAGCGATTCTCGTCCTCCGTGCTTGCTTTTTCTCAGAAAGAGCCGTGGTGTGCTTTTTCGTGAAAACGCGTTTTCGGCCGAAAACGTGTACGTTTGCACTTCCCAGCCACAGGGAAGGTGCTAGCCGGGAATTCTCTGCCTGGTTCTACCCGCTGCCCGGAACGCTACGCAGGGCAAAAGCGATTCTCGTCCTCCGTGCTTGCTTTTTCTCAGAAAGACCCGTGGTGTGCTTTTTCGCCGAAAACGCGTTTTCGGCCGAAAACGTGTACGTTTGCAATTCCCAGCCACAGAGAAGGTGCTAGCCGGGAATTCTCTGCCTGGTTCTACCCGCTGCCCGGAAGGTTACGCAGGGCAAAAGCGATTCTCGTCCTCCGTGCTTGCTTTTTCTCAGAAAGAGTCGTGGTGTGCGTTTTTGCCGGAAAACGCGTTTTCGGCCGAAAACGTGTACGTTTGCACTTCCCCGCCACAGGGAAGCTGCTAGCCGGGAATTCTCTGCCTGGTTCTACCCGCTGCCCAGAACGCTACGCAGGGCAAAAGCGATTCTCGTCCTCCGTGCTTGCTTTTTCTCAGAAAGAGCCGTGGTGTGCGTTTTCGCCGGAAAACGCGTTTTCGGCCGAAAACGTGTACGTTTGCACTTCCCCGCCACAGGGAAGCTGCTAGCCGGGAATTCTCTGCCTGGTTCTACCCGCTGCCCGGAACGCTACGCATGCAAAAGCGATTCTCGTCCTCCGTGCTTGCTTTTTCTCAGAAAGAGCCGTGGTGTGCGTTTTCGCCGGAAAACGCGTTTTCGGCCGAAAACGTGTACGTTTGCACTTCCCGGCCACAGGGAAGCTGCTAGCCGGGAATTCTCTGCCTGGTTCTACCCGCTGCCCGGAACGCTACGCAGGGCAAAAGCGATTCTCGTCCTCCGTGCTTGCTTTTTCTCAGAAAGAGCCGTGGTGTGCGTTTTCGCCGGAAAACGCGTTTTTGTCCGAAAACGTGTACGTTTGCACTTCCCAGCCACAGAGAAGGTGCTAGCCGGGAATTCTCTGCCTGGTTCTACCCGCTGCCCGGAACGCTACGCAGGGCAAAAGCGATTCTCGTCCTCCGTGCTTGCTTTTTCTCAGAAAGAGCCGTGGTGTGCTTTTTCGCCGAAAACGCGTTTTTGGCCGAAAACGTGTACGTTTGCACTTCCCAGCCACAGAGAAGGTGCTAGCCGGGAATTCTCTGCCTGGTTCTACCCGCTGCCCGGAACGCTACGCAGGGCAAAAGCGATTCTCGTCCTCCGTGCTTGCTTTTTCTCAGAAAGAGCCGTGGTGTGCGTTTTCACCGGAAAACGCGTTTTCGGCCGAAAACGTGTACGTTTGCACTTCCCCGCCACAGGGAAGCTGCTAGCCGGGAATTCTCTGCCTGGTTCTACCCGCTGCCCGGAAGGCTACGCAGGGCAAAAGCGATTCTCGTCCTCCGTGCTTGCTTTTTCTCAGAAAGAGCCGTGGTCTGCGTTTTCGCCGGAAAACGCGTTTTCGGCCGAAAACGTGTACGTTTGCACTTCCCCGCCACAGGGAAGCTGCTAGCCGGGAATTCTCTGCCTGGTTCTACCCGCTGCCCGGAACGCTACGCAGGGCAAAAGCGATTCTCGTCCTCCGTGCTTGCTTTTTCTCAGAAAGAGCCGTGGTGTGCATTTTCGCCGGAAAACGAGTTTTCGGCCGAAAACGTGTACGTTTGCACTTCCCCGCCACAGGGAAGCTGCTAGCCGGGAATTCTCTGCCTGGTTCTACCCGCTGCCCGGAACGCTACGCAGGGCAAAAGCGATTCTCGTCCTCCGTGCTTGCTTTTTCTCAGAAAGAGCCGTGGTGTGCGTTTTCGCCGAAAACGCGTTTTCGGCCGAAAACGTGTACGTTTGCACTTCCCGGCCACAGGGAAGCTGCTAGCCGGGAATTCTCTGCCTGGTTCTACCCGCTGCCCGGAACGCTACGCAGGGCAAAAGCGATTCTCGTCCTCCGTGCTTGCTTTTTCTCAGAAAGAGCCGTGGTGTGCGTTTTCGCCGAAAAGGCGTTTCTGGCCGAAAACGTGTACGTTTGCACTTCCCAGCCACAGGGAAGGTGCTAGCCGGGAATTCTCTGCCTGGTTCTACCCGCTGCCCGGAACGCTACGCAGGGCAAAAGCGATTCTCGTCCTCCGTGCTTGCTTTTTCTCAGAAAGAGCCGTGGTCTGCGTTTTCGCCGGAAAACACGTTTTCGGCCGAAAACGTGTACGTTTGCACTTCCCCGCCACAGTGAAGGTGCTAGCCGGGAATTCTCTGCCTGGTTCTACCCGCTGCCCGGAACGCTACGCAGGGCAAAATCCATTCTCGTCCTCCGTGCTTGCTTTTTCTCAGAAAGAGCCGTGGTGTGCTTTTTCGTCGAAAACGCGTTATCGGCCGAAAACGTGTACGTTTGCACTTCCCCGCCACAGGGAAGCTGCTAGCCGGGAATTCTCTGCCTGGTTCTACCCGCTGCTCGGAACGCTACGCAGGGCAAAAGCGATTCTCGTCCTCCGTGCTTGCTTTTTCTCAGAAAGAGCCGTGGTGTGCGTTTTCGCCGGAAAACGCGTTTTCGGCCGAAAACGTGTACGTTTGCACTTCCCGGCCACAGGGAAGCTGCTAGCCGGGAATTCTCTGCCTGGTTCTACCCGCTGCCCGGAACGCTACGCAGGGCAAAAGCGATTCTCGTCCTCCGTGCTTGCTTTTTCTCAAAAAGAGCCGTGGTGTGCGTTTTCGCCGGAAAATGCGTTTTCGGCCGAAAACGTGAACGTTTGCACTTCCCAGCCACAGGGAAGCTGCTAGCCGGGAATTCTCTGCCTGGTTCTACCCGCTGCCCGGAACGCTACGCAGGGCAAAAGCGATTCTCGTCCTCCGTGCTTGCTTTTTCTCAGAAAGAGCCGTGGTGTGCGTTTTCGCCGGAAAACGCGTTTTTGGCCGAAAACGTGTACGTTTGCACTTCCCAGCCACAGAGAAGGTGCTAGCCGGGAATTCTCTGCCTGGTTCTACCCGCTGCCCGGAACGCTAAGCAGGGCAAAAGCGATTCTCGTCCTCCGTGCTTGCTTTTTCTCAGAAAGAGCCGTGGTGTGCGTTTTCGCCGGAAAACGCGTTTTTGGCCGAAAACGTGTACGTTTGCACTTCCCAGCCACAGGGAAGGTGCTAGCCGTGAATTCTCTGCCTGGTTCTACCCGCTGCCCGGAACGCTACGCAGGGCAAAAGCGATTCTCGTCCTCCGTGCTTGCTTTTTCTCAGAAAGAGCCGTGGTGTGCGTTTTCGCCGGAAAACGCGTTTTCGGCCGAAAACGTGTACGTTTGCACTTCCCCGCCACAGGGAAGCTGCTAGACGGTAATTCTCTGCCTGGTTCTACCCGCTGCCCGGAACGCTACGCAGGGCAAAAGCGATTCTCGTTCTCCGTGCTTGCTTTTTCTCAGAAAGAGCCGTGGTGTGCGTTTCCGCCGGAAAACGCGTTTTCGGCCGAAAACGTGTACGTTTGCACTTCCCAGCCACAGGGAAGCTGCTAGCCGGGAATTCTCTGCCTGGTTCTACCCGCTGCCCGGAACGCTACGCAGGGCAAAAGCGATTCTCGTTCTCCGTGCTTGCTTTTTCTCAGAAAGAGCCGTGGTGTGCGTTTCCGCCGGAAAACGCGTTTTCGGCCGAAAACGTGTACGTTTGCACTTCCCAGCCACAGGGAAGCTGCTAGCCGGGAATTCTCGGCCTGGTTCTATCCGCTGCCCGGAACGCTACGCAGGGCAAAAGCGATTCTCGTCCTCCGTGCTTGCTTTTTCTCAGAAAGAGCCGTGGTGTGCGTTTTCGCCGGAAAACGCGTTTTCGGCCGAAAACGTGTACGTTTGCACTTCCCGGCCACAGGGAAGCTGCTAGCCGGGAATTCTCTGCCTGGTTCTACCCGCTGCCCGGAACGCTACGCAGGGCAAAAGCGATTCTCGTCCTCCGTGCTTGCTTTTTCTCAGAAAGAGCCGTGGTGTGCTTTTTCGTGAAAACGCGTTTTCGGCCGAAAACGTGTACGTTTGCACTTCCCAGCCACAGGGAAGGTGCTAGCCGGGAATTCTCTGCCTGGTTCTACCCGCTGCCCGGAACGCTACGCAGGGCAAAAGCGATTCTCGTCCTCCGTGCTTGCTTTTTCTCAGAAAGACCCGTGGTGTGCTTTTTCGCCGAAAACGCGTTTTCGGCCGAAAACGTGTACGTTTGCAATTCCCAGCCACAGAGAAGGTGCTAGCCGGGAATTCTCTGCCTGGTTCTACCCGCTGCCCGGAAGGTTACGCAGGGCAAAACCGATTCTCGTCCTCCGTGCTTGCTTTTTCTCAGAAAGAGTCGTGGTGTGCGTTTTTGCCGGAAAACGCGTTTTCGGCCGAAAACGTGTACGTTTGCACTTCCCCGCCACAGGGAAGCTGCTAGCCGGGAATTCTCTGCCTGGTTCTACCCGCTGCCCAGAACGCTACGCAGGGCAAAAGCGATTCTCGTCCTCCGTGCTTGCTTTTTCTCAGAAAGAGCCGTGGTGTGCGTTTTCGCCGGAAAACGCGTTTTCGGCCGAAAACGTGTACGTTTGCACTTCCCCGCCACAGGGAAGCTGCTAGCCGGTAATTCTCTGCCTGGTTCTACCCGCTGCCCGGAACGCTACGCAGGGCAAAAGCGATTCTCGTCCTCCGTGCTTGCTTTTTCTCAGAAAGAGCCGTGGTGTGCGTTTTCGCCGGAAAACGCGTTTTCGGCCGAAAACGTGTACGTTTGCACTTCCCGGCCACAGGGAAGCTGCTAGCCGGGAATTCTCTGCCTGGTTCTACCCGCTGCCCGGAACGCTACGCAGGGCAAAAGCGATTCTCGTCCTCCGTGCTTGCTTTTTCTCAGAAAGAGCCGTGGTGTGCGTTTTCGCCGGAAAACGCGTTTTTGGCCGAAAACGTGTACGTTTGCACTTCCCCGCCACAGGGAAGGTGCTAGCCGGGAATTCTCTGCCTGGTTCTACCCGCTGCCCGGAACGCTACGCAGGGCAAAAGCGATGCTCGTCCTCCGTGCTTGCTTTTTCTCAGAAAGAGCCGTGGTGTGCGTTTTCGCCGAAAACGCGTTTTTGGCCGAAAACGTGTACGTTTGCAATTCCCAGCCACAGAGAAGGTGCTAGTCGGGAATTCTCTGCCTGGTTCTACCCGCTGCCCGGAAGGTTACGCAGGGCAAAAGCGATTCTCGTCCTCCGTGCTTGCTTTTTCTCAGAAAGAGTCGTGGTGTGCGTTTTTGCCGGAAAACGCGTTTTCGGCCGAAAACGTGTACGTTTGCACTTCCCCGCCACAGGGAAGCTGCTAGCCGGTAATTCTCTGCCTGGTTCTACCCGCTGCCCAGAACGCTACGCAGGGCAAAAGCGATTCTCGTCCTCCGTGCTTGCTTTTTCTCAGAAAGAGCCGTGGTGTGCGTTTTCGCCGGAAAACGCGTTTTCGGCCGAAAACGTGTACGTTTGCACTTCCCGGCCACAGGGAAGCTGCTAGCCGGGAATTCTCTGCCTGGTTCTACCCGCTGCCCGGAACGCTACGCAGGGCAAAAGCGATTCTCGTCCTCCGTGCTTGCTTTTTCTCAGAAAGAGCCGTGGTGTGCGTTTTCGCCGGAAAACGCGTTTTTGGCCGAAAACGTGTACGTTTGCACTTCCCCGCCACAGGGAAGGTGCTAGCCGGGAATTCTCTGCCTGGTTCTACCCGCTGCCCGGAACGCTACGCAGGGCAAAAGCGATTCTCGTCCTCCGTGCTTGCTTTTTCTCAGAAAGAGCCGTGGTGTGCGTTTTCGCCGGAAAACGCGTTTTCGGCCGAAAACGTGTATGTTTGCACTTCCCGGCCACAGGGAAGCTGCTAGCCGGGAATTCTCTGCCTGGTTCTACCCGCTGCCCGGAACGCTACGCAGGGCAAAAGCGATTCTCGTCCTCCGTGCTTGCTTTTTCTCAGAAAGAGCCGTGGTGTGCGTTTTCGCCGGAAAACGCGTTTTCGGCCGAAAACGTGTACGTTTGCACTTCCCCGCCACAGGGAAGCTGCTAGCCGTGAATTCTCTGCCTGGTTCTACCCGCTGCCCGGAAGGCTACGCAGGGCAAAAGCGATTCTCGTCCTCCGTGCTTGCTTTTTCTCAGAAAGAGCCGTGGTGTGCGTTTTCGCCGGAAAACGCGTTTTCGGCCGAAAACGTGTACGTTTGCACTTCCCGGCCACAGGGAAGCTGCTAGCCGGGAATTCTCTGCCTGGTTCTACCCGCTGCCCGGAACGCTACGCAGGGCAAAAGCGATTCTCGTCCTCCGTGCTTGCTTTTTCTCAGAAAGAGCCGTGGTGTGCGTTTTCGCCGGAAAACGCGTTTTTGGCCGAAAACGTGTACGTTTGCACTTCCCCGCCACAGGGAAGGTGCTAGCCGTGAATTCTCTGCCTGGTTCTACCCGCTGCCCGGAAGGCTACGCAGGGCAAAAGCGATTCTCGTCCTCCGTGCTTGCTTTTTCTCAGAAAGAGCCGTGGTGTGCGTTTTCGCCGGAAAACGCGTTTTTGGCCGAAAACGTGTACGTTTGCACTTCCCCGCCACAGGGAAGGTGCTAGCCGGGAATTCTCTGCCTGGTTCTACCCGCTGCCCGGAACGCTACGCAAGGCAAAAGCGATTCTCGTCCTCCGTGCTTGCTTTTTCTCAGAAAGAGCCGTGGTGTGCGTTTTCGCCGGAAAACGCGTTTTTGGCCGAAAACGTGTACGTTTGCACTTCCCCGCCACAGGGAAGGTGCTAGCCGTGAATTCTCTGCCTGGTTCTACCCGCTGTCCGGAAGGCTACGCAGGGCAAAAGCGATTCTCGTCCTCCGTGCTTGCTTTTTCTCAGAAAGAGCCGTGGTGTGCGTTTTCGCCGGAAAACGCGTTTTCGGCCGAAAACGTGTACGTTTGCACTTCCCGGCCACAGGGAAGCTGCTAGCCGGGAATTCTCTGCCTGGTTCTACCCGCTGCCCGGAAGGCTACGCAGGGCAAAAGCGATTCTCGTCCTCCGTGCTTGCTTTTTCTCAGAAAGAGCCGTGGTGTGCGTTTTCGCCGGAAAACGCGTTTTCGGCCGAAAACGTGTACGTTTGCACTTCCCGGCCACAGGGAAGCTGCTAGCCGGGAATTCTCTGCCTGGTTCTACCCGCTGCCCGGAACGCTACGCAGGGCAAAAGCGATTCTCGTCCTCCGTGCTTGCTTTTTCTCAGAAAGAGCCGTGGTGTGCGTTTTCGCCGGAAAACGCGTTTTTGGCCGAAAACGTGTACGTTTGCACTTCCCCGCCACAGGGAAGGTGCTAGCCGTGAATTCTCTGCCTGGTTCTACCCGCTGCCCGGAAGGCTACGCAGGGCAAAAGCGATTCTCGTCCTCCGTGCTTGCTTTTTCTCAGAAAGAGCCGTGGTGTGCGTTTTCGCCGGAAAACGCGTTTTTGGCCGAAAACGTGTACGTTTGCACTTCCCCGCCACAGGGAAGGTGCTAGCCGGGAATTCTCTGCCTCGTTCTACCCGCTGCCCGGAACGCTACGCAGGGCAAAAGCGATTCTCGTCCTCCGTGCTTGCTTTTTCTCAGAAAGAGCCGTGGTGTGCGTTTTCGCCGGAAAACGCGTTTTTGGCCGAAAACGTGTACGTTTGCACTTCCCCGCCACAGGGAAGGTGCTAGCCGGGAATTCTCTGCCTGGTTCTACCCGCTGCCCGGAAGGCTACGCAGGGCAAAAGCGATTCTCGTCCTCCGTGCTTGCTTTTTCTCAGAAAGAGCCGTGGTGTGCGTTTTCGCCGGAAAACGCGTTTTTCGCCGAAAACGTGTACGTTTGCACTTCCCCGCCACAGGGAAGCTGCTAGCCGGGAATTCTCTGCCTGGTTCTACCCGCTGCCCGGAACGCTACGCAGGGCAAAAGCGATTCTCGTCCTCCGTGCTTGCTTTTTCTCAGAAAGAGCCGTGGTGTGCGTTTTCGCCGGAAAACGCGTTTTTGGCCGAAAACGTGTACGTTTGCACTTCCCCGCCACAGGGAAGGTGGTAGCCGTGAATTCTCTGCCTGGTTCTACCCGCTGCCCGGAAGGCTACGCAGGGCAAAAGCGATTCTCGTCCTCCGTGCTTGCTTTTTCTCAGAAAGAGCCGTGGTGTGCGTTTGCGCCGGAAAACGCGTTTTCGGCCGAAAACGTGTACGTTTGCACTTCCCCGCCACAGGGAAGCTGCTAGCCGGGAATTCTCTGCCTGGTTCTACCCGCTGCCGGGAACGCTACGCAGGGCAAAAGCGATTCTCGTCCTCCGTGCTTGCTTTTTCTCAGAAAGAGCCGTGGTGTGCGTTTGCGCCGGAAAACGCGTTTTCGGCCGAAAACGTGTACGTTTGCACTTCCCCGCCACAGGGAAGCTGCTAGCCGGGAATTCTCTGCCTGGTTCTACCCGCTGCCGGGAACGCTACGCAGGGCAAAAGCGATTCTCGTCCTCCGTGCTTGCTTTTTCTCAGAAAGAGCCGTGGTGTGCGTTTTCGCCGGAAAACGCGTTTTCGGCCGAAAACGTGTACGTTTGCACTTCCCCGCCACAGGAAAGCTGCTAGCCGGGAATTCTCTGCCTGGTTCTACCCGCTGCCGGGAACGCTACGCAGGGCAAAAGCGATTCTCGTCCTCCGTGCTTGCTTTTTCTCAGAAAGAGCCGTGGTGTGCGTTTTCGCCGGAAAACGCGTTTTTGGCCGAAAACGTGTACGTTTGCACTTCCCCGCCACAGGGAAGGTGCTAGCCGTGAATTCTCTGCCTGGTTCTACCCGCTGCCCGGAACGCTACGCAGGGCAAAAGCGATTCTCGTCCTCCGTGCTTGCTTTTTCTCAGAAAGAGCCGTGGTGTGCGTTTTCGCCGGAAAACGCGTTTTCGGCCGAAAACGTGTACGTTTGCACTTCCCGGCCACAGGGAAGCTGCTAGCCGGGAATTCTCTGCCTGGTTCTACCCGCTGCCCGGAAGGCTACGCAGGGCAAAAGCGATTCTCGTCCTCCGTGCTTGCTTTTTCTCAGAAAGAGCCGTGGTGTGCGTTTTCGCCGGAAAACGCGTTTTCGGCCGAAAACGTGTACGTTTGCACTTCCCGGCCACAGGGAAGCTGCTAGCCGGGAATTCTCTGCCTGGTTCTACCCGCTGCCCGGAACGCTACGCAGGGCAAAAGCGATTCTCGTCCTCCGTGCTTGCTTTTTCTCAGAAAGAGCCGTGGTGTGCGTTTTCGCCGGAAAACGCGTTTTTGGCCGAAAACGTGTACGTTTGCACTTCCCCGCCACAGGGAAGGTGCTAGCCGTGAATTCTCTGCCTGGTTCTACCCGCTGCCCGGAAGGCTACGCAGGGCAAAAGCGATTCTCGTCCTCCGTGCTTGCTTTTTCTCAGAAAGAGCCGTGGTGTGCGTTTTCGCCGGAAAACGCGTTTTTGGCCGAAAACGTGTACGTTTGCACTTCCCCGCCACAGGGAAGGTGCTAGCCGGGAATTCTCTGCCTCGTTCTACCCGCTGCCCGGAACGCTACGCAGGGCAAAAGCGATTCTCGTCCTCCGTGCTTGCTTTTTCTCAGAAAGAGCCGTGGTGTGCGTTTTCGCCGGAAAACGCGTTTTTGGCCGAAAACGTGTACGTTTGCACTTCCCCGCCACAGGGAAGGTGCTAGCCGGGAATTCTCTGCCTGGTTCTACCCGCTGCCCGGAAGGCTACGCAGGGCAAAAGCGATTCTCGTCCTCCGTGCTTGCTTTTTCTCAGAAAGAGCCGTGGTGTGCGTTTTCGCCGGAAAACGCGTTTTTCGCCGAAAACGTGTACGTTTGCACTTCCCCGCCACAGGGAAGCTGCTAGCCGGGAATTCTCTGCCTGGTTCTACCCGCTGCCCGGAACGCTACGCAGGGCAAAAGCGATTCTCGTCCTCCGTGCTTGCTTTTTCTCAGAAAGAGCCGTGGTGTGCGTTTTCGCCGGAAAACGCGTTTTTGGCCGAAAACGTGTACGTTTGCACTTCCCCGCCACAGGGAAGGTGCTAGCCGTGAATTCTCTGCCTGGTTCTACCCGCTGCCCGGAAGGCTACGCAGGGCAAAAGCGATTCTCGTCCTCCGTGCTTGCTTTTTCTCAGAAAGAGCCGTGGTGTGCGTTTGCGCCGGAAAACGCGTTTTCGGCCGAAAACGTGTACGTTTGCACTTCCCCGCCACAGGGAAGCTGCTAGCCGGGAATTCTCTGCCTGGTTCTACCCGCTGCCGGGAACGCTACGCAGGGCAAAAGCGATTCTCGTCCTCCGTGCTTGCTTTTTCTCAGAAAGAGCCGTGGTGTGCGTTTGCGCCGGAAAACGCGTTTTCGGCCGAAAACGTGTACGTTTGCACTTCCCCGCCACAGGGAAGCTGCTAGCCGGGAATTCTCTGCCTGGTTCTACCCGCTGCCGGGAACGCTACGCAGGGCAAAAGCGATTCTCGTCCTCCGTGCTTGCTTTTTCTCAGAAAGAGCCGTGGTGTGCGTTTGCGCCGGAAAACGCGTTTTCGGCCGAAAACGTGTACGTTTGCACTTCCCCGCCACAGGGAAGCTGCTAGCCGGGAATTCTCTGCCTGGTTCTACCCGCTGCCGGGAACGCTACGCAGGGCAAAAGCGATTCTCGTCCTCCGTGCTTGCTTTTTCTCAGAAAGAGCCGTGGTGTGCGTTTTCGCCGGAAAACGAGTTTTCGGCCGAAAACGTGTACGTTTGCACTTCCCCGCCACAGGGAAGCTGCTAGCCGGGAATTCTCTGCCTGGTTCTACCCGCTGCCCGGAACGCTACGCAGGGCAAAAGCGATTCTCGTCCTCCGTGCTTGCTTTTTCTCAGAAAGAGCCGTGGTGTGCTTTTTCGACGAAAACGCGTTTTCGGCCGAAAACGTGTACGTTTGCACTTCCCAGCCACAGGGAAGCTGCTAGCCGGGAATTCTCTGCCTGGTTCTACCCGCTGCCCGGAACGCTACGCAGGGCAAAAGCGATTCTCGTCCTCCGTGCTTGCTTTTTCTCAGAAAGAGCCGTGGTGTGCATTTTCGCCGAAAAGGAGTTTTTGGCCGAAAACGTGTACGTTTGCACTTCCCAGCCACAGGGAAGGTGCTAGCCGCGAATTCTCTGCCTGGTTCTACCCGCTGCCCGGAACGCTACGCAGGGCAAAAGCGATTCTCGTCCTCCGTGCTTGCTTTTTCTCAGAAAGAGCCGTGGTGTGCGTTTTCGCCGGAAAACGCGTTTTTGGCCGAAAACGTGTACGTTTGCACTTCCCCGCCACAGTGAAGCTGCTAGCCGGGAATTCTCTGCCTGGTTCTACCCGCTGCCCGGAACGCTACGCAGGGCAAAAGCGATTCTCGTCCTCCGTGCTTGCTTTTTCTCAGAAAGAGCCGTGGTGTGCTTTTTCGCCGAAAACGCGTTTTCGGCCGAAAACGTGTACGTTTGCACTTCCCAGCCACAGAGAACGTGCTAGCCGGGAATTCTCTGCCTGGTTCTACCCGCTGCCCAGAACGCTACGCAGGGCAAAAGCGATTCTCGTCCTCCGTGCTTGCTTTTTCTCAGAAAGAGCCGTGGTGTGCGTTTTCGCCGGAAAACGCGTTTTTGGCCGAAAACGTGTACGTTTGCACTTCCCCGCCACAGGGAAGGTGCTAGCCG
Organism: Athene noctua; assembly: GCF_965140245.1. Classification (NCBI taxonomy): domain Eukaryota; kingdom Metazoa; phylum Chordata; class Aves; order Strigiformes; family Strigidae; genus Athene; species Athene noctua. The sequence continues at coordinate 452,466 of NW_027437574.1, forward strand.
GGAATTCTCTGCCTGGTTCTACCCGCTGCCCGGAACGCTACGCAGGGCAAAAGCGATTCTCGTCCTCCGTGCTTGCTTTTTCTCAGAAAGAGCCGTGGTGTGCGTTTTCGCCGGAAAACGCGTTTTCGGCCGAAAACGTGTACGTTTGCACTTCCCAGCCACAGAGAACGTGCTAGCCGGGAATTCTCTGCCTGGTTCTACCCGCTGCCCGGAACGCTACGCAGGGCAAAAGCGATTCTCGTCCTCCGTGCTTGCTTTTTCTCAGAAAGAGCCGTGGTGTGCGTTTTCGCCGGAAAACGCGTTTTTGGCCGAAAACGTGTACGTTTGCACTTCCCCGCCACAGTGAAGGTGCTAGCCGGGAATTCTCTGCCTGGTTCTACCCGCTGCCCGGAACGCTACGCAGGGCAAAAGCGATTCTCGTCCTCCGTGCTTGCTTTTTCTCAGAAAGAGCCGTGGTGTGCTTTTTCGCCGAAAACGCGTTTTCGGCCGAAAACGTGTACGTTTGCACTTCCCAGCCACAGAGAAGGTGCTAGCCGGGAATTCTCTGCCTGGTTCTACCCGCTGCCCGGAAAGCTACGCAGGGCAAAAGCGATTCTCGTCCTCCGTGCTTGCTTTTTCTCAGAAAGAGCCGTGGTGTGCGTTTTCACCGGAAAACGCGTTTTCGGCCGAAAACGTGTACGTTTGCACTTCCCCGCCACAGGGAAGCTGCTAGCCGGGAATTCTCTGCCTGGTTCTACCCGCTGCCCGGAACGCTACGCAGGGCAAAAGCGATTCTCGTCCTCCGTGCTTGCTTTTTCTCAGAAAGAGCCGTGGTGTGCGTTTTCGCCGGAAAACGCGTTTTTGGCCGAAAACGTGTACGTTTGCACTTCCCCGCCACAGGGAAGGTGCTAGCCGTGAATTCTCTGCCTGGTTCTACCCGCTGCCCGGAAGGCTACGCAGGGCAAAAGCGATTCTCGTCCTCCGTGCTTGCTTTTTCTCAGAAAGAGCCGTGGTGTGCGTTTTCGCCGGAAAACGCGTTTTCGGCCGAAAACGTGTACGTTTGCACTTCCCCGCCACAGGGAAGCTGCTAGCCGGGAATTCTCTGCCTGGTTCTACCCGCTGCCCGGAACGCTACGCAGGGCAAAAGCGATTCTCGTCCTCCGTGCTTGCTTTTTCTCAGAAAGAGCCGTGGTGTGCGTTTTCGCCGGAAAACGCGTTTTTGGCCGAAAACGTGTACGTTTGCACTTCCCCGCCACAGGGAAGGTGCTAGCCGTGAATTCTCTGCCTGGTTCTACCCGCTGCCCGGAAGGCTACGCAGGGCAAAAGCGATTCTCGTCCTCCGTGCTTGCTTTTTCTCAGAAAGAGCCGTGGTGTGCGTTTGCGCCGGAAAACGCGTTTTCGGCCGAAAACGTGTACGTTTGCACTTCCCGGCCACAGGGAAGCTGCTAGCCGGGAATTCTCTGCCTGGTTCTAACCGCTGCCCGGAACGCTACGCAGGGCAAAAGCAATTCTCGTCCTCCGTGCTTGCTTTTTCTCAGAAAGAGCCGTGGTGTGCGTTTTCGCCGGAAAACGCGTTTTCGGCCGAAAACGTGTACGTTTGCACTTCCCCGCCACAGGGAAGCTGCTAGCCGGGAATTCTCTGCCTGGTTCTACCCGCTGCCGGGAACGCTACGCAGGGCAAAAGCGATTCTCGTCCTCCGTGCTTGCTTTTTCTCAGAAAGAGCCGTGGTGTGCGTTTTCGCCGGAAAACGAGTTTTCGGCCGAAAACGTGTACGTTTGCACTTCCCCGCCACAGGGAAGCTGCTAGCCGGGAATTCTCTGCCTGGTTCTACCCGCTGCCCGGAACGCTACGCAGGGCAAAAGCGATTCTCGTCCTCCGTGCTTGCTTTTTCTCAGAAAGAGCCGTGGTGTGCTTTTTCGACGAAAACGCGTTTTCGGCCGAAAACGTGTACGTTTGCACTTCCCAGCCACAGAGAACGTGCTAGCCGGGAATTCTCTGCCTGGTTCTACCCGCTGCCCAGAACGCTACGCAGGGCAAAAGCGATTCTCGTCCTCCGTGCTTGCTTTTTCTCAGAAAGAGCCGTGGTGTGCGTTTTCGCCGGAAAACGCGTTTTTGGCCGAAAACGTGTACGTTTGCACTTCCCCGCCACAGGGAAGGTGCTAGCCGGGAATTCTCTGCCTGGTTCTACCCGCTGCCCGGAACGCTACGCAGGGCAAAAGCGATTCTCGTCCTCCGTGCTTGCTTTTTCTCAGAAAGAGCCTTGGTGTGCTTTTTCGCCGAAAACGCGTTTTCGGCCGAAAACGTGTACGTTTGCAATTCCCTGCCACAGAGAAGGTGCTAGCCGGGAATTCTCTGCCTGGTTCTACCCGCTGCCGGGAAGGCTACGCAGGGCAAAAGCGATTCTTGTCCTCCGTGCTTGCTTTTTCTCAGAAAGAGCCGTGGTGTGCGTTTTCTCCGGAAAACGCGTTTTCGGCCGAAAACGTGTACGTTTGCACTTCCCGGCCACAGGGAAGCTGCTAGCCGGGAATTCTCTGCCTGGTTCTACCCGCTGCCCGGAAGGCTACGCAGGGCAAAAGCGATTCTCGTCCTCCGTGCTTGCTTTTTCTCAGAAAGAGCCGTGGTGTGCGTTTTCGCCGGAAAACGCTTTTTCGGCCGAAAACGTGTACGTTTGCACTTCCCCGCCACAGGGAAGCTGCTAGCCGGGAATTCTCTGCCTGGTTCTACCCGCTGCCCGGAACGCTACGCAGGGCAAAAGCGATTCTCGTCCTCCGTGCTTGCTTTTTCTCAGAAAGAGCCGTGGTGTGCTTTTTCGCCGAAAACGCGTTTTCGGCCGAAAACGTGTACGTTTGCACTTCCCAGCCACAGAGAACGTGCTAGCCGGTAATTCTCTGCCTGGTTCTACCCGCTGCCCAGAACGCTACGCAGGGCAAAAGCGATTCTCGTCCTCCGTGCTTGCTTTTTCTCAGAAAGAGCCGTGGTGTGCGTTTTCGCCGGAAAACGCGTTTTTGGCCGAAAACGTGTACGTTTGCACTTCCCCGCCACAGGGAAGGTGCTAGCCGGGAATTCTCTGCCTGGTTCTACCCGCTGCCCGGAACGCTACGCAGGGCAAAAGCGATTCTCGTCCTCCGTGCTTGCTTTTTCTCAGAAAGAGCCTTGGTGTGCTTTTTCGCCGAAAACGCGTTTTTGGCCGAAAACGTGTACGTTTGCAATTCCCTGCCACAGAGAAGGTGCTAGCCGGGAATTCTCTGCCTGGTTCTACCCGCTGCCGGGAAGGCTACGCAGGGCAAAAGCGATTCTTGTCCTCCGTGCTTGCTTTTTCTCAGAAAGAGCCGTGGTGTGCGTTTTCGCCGGAAAACGCGTTTTCGGCCGAAAACGTGTACGTTTGCACTTCCCGGCCACAGGGAAGCTGCTAGCCGGGAATTCTCTGCCTGGTTCTACCCGCTGCCCGGAAGGCTACGCAGGGCAAAAGCGATTCTCGTCCTCCGTGCTTGCTTTTTCTCAGAAAGAGCCGTGGTGTGCGTTTTCGCCGGAAAACGCGTTTTCGGCTGAAAACGTGTACGTTTGCACTTCCCAGCCACAGGGAAGCTGCTAGCCGGGAATTCTCTGCCTGGTTCTACCCGCTGCCCGGAACGCTACGCAGGGCAAAAGCGATTCTCGTCCTCCGTGCTTGCTTTTTCTCAGAAAGAGCCGTGGTGTGCGTTTTCGCCGGAAAACGCGTTTTTGGCCGAAAACGTCTACGTTTGCACTTCCCAGCCACAGGGAAGGTGCTAGCCGGGAATTCTCTGCCTGGTTCTACCCGCTGCCCGGAACGCTACGCAGGGCAAAAGCGATTCTCGTCCTCCGTGCTTGCTTTTTCTCAGAAAGAGCCGTGGTGTGCGTTTTCGCCGGAAAACGCGTTTTCGGCCGAAAACGTGTACGTTTGCACTTCCCCGCCACAGGGAAGCTGCTAGCCGGGAATTCTCTGCCTGGTTCTACCCGCTGCCCGGAACGCTACGCAGGGCAAAAGCGATTCTCGTCCTCCGTGCTTGCTTTTTCTCAGAAAGAGCCGTGGTGTGCGTTTTCGCCGGAAAACGCGTTTTTGGCCGAAAACGTGTACGTTTGCACTTCCCCGCCACAGGGAAGGTGCTAGCCGTGAATTCTCTGCCTGGTTCTACCCGCTTCTCGGAAGGCTACGCAGGGCAAAAGCGATTCTCGTCCTCCGTGCTTGCTTTTTCTCAGAAAGAGCCGTGGTGTGCGTTTTCGCCGGAAAACGCGTTTTTCGCCGAAAACGTGTACGTTTGCACTTCCCCGCCACAGGGAAGGTGCTAGCCGGGAATTCTCTGCCTGGTTCTACCCGCTGCCCGGAACGCTACGCAGGGCAAAAGCGATTCTCGTCCTCCGTGCTTGCTTTTTCTCAGAAAGAGCCGTGGTGTGCGTTTTCGCCGGAAAACGCGTTTTCGGCCGAAAACGTGTACGTTTGCACTTCCCCGCCACAGGGAAGCTGCTAGCCGGGAATTCTCTGCCTGGTTCTACCCGCTGCCCGGAAGGCTACGCAGGGCAAAAGCGATTCTCGTCCTCCGTGCTTGCTTTTTCTCAGAAAGAGCCGTGGTGTGCGTTTTCGCCGGAAAACGCGTTTTCGTCCGAAAACGTGTACGTTTGCACTTCCCCGCCACAGGGAAGCTGCTAGCCGGGAATTCTCTGCCTGGTTCTACCCGCTGCCCGGAACGCTACGCAGGGCAAAAGCGATTCTCGTCCTCCGTGCTTGCTTTTTCTCAAAAAGAGCCGTGGTGTGCGTTTTCGCCGGAAGACGCGTTTTCGGCCGAAAACGTGAACGTTTGTACTTCCCAGCCACAGGGAAGCTGCTAGCCGGGAATTCTCTGCCTGGTTCTACCCGCTGCCCGGAACGCTACGCAGGGCAAAAGCGATTCTCGTCCTCCGTGCTTGCTTTTTCTCAGAAAGAGCCGTGGTGTGCTTTTCCGCCGAAAACGCGTTTTTGGCCGAAAACGTGTACGTTTGCACTTCCCAGCCACAGAGAAGCTGCTAGCCGGGAATTCTCTGCCTGGTTCTACCCGCTGCCCGGAACGCTAAGCAGGGCAAAAGCGATTCTCGTCCTCCGTGCTTGCTTTTTCTCAGAAAGAGCCGTGGTGTGCGTTTTCGCCGGAAAACGCGTTTTGGGCCGAAAACGTGTACATTTGCACTTCCCAGCCACAGGGAAGCTGCTAGCCGGGAATTCTCTGCCTGGTTCTACCCGCTGCCCAGAACGCTACGCAGGGCAAAAGCGATTTTCGTCCTCCGTGCTTGCTTTTTCTCAGAAAGAGCCGTGGTGTGCGTTTTCGCCGGAAAACGCGTTTTTGGCCGAAAACGTGTACGTTTGCACTTCCCCGCCACAGGGAAGCTGCTAGCCGGGAATTCTCTACCTGGTTCTACCCGCTGCCCGGAACGCTACGCAGGGCAAAAGCGATTCTCGTCCTCCGTGCTTGCTTTTTCTCAGAAAGAGCCGTGGTGTGCGTTTTCGCCGGAAAACGCGTTTTCGGCCGAAAACGTGTACGTTTGCACTTCCCCGCCACAGGGAAGCTGCTAGCCGGGAATTCTCTGCCTGGTTCTACCCGCTGCCCGGAACGCTACGCAGGGCAAAAGCGATTCTCGTCCTCCGTGCTTGCTTTTTCTCAGAAAGAGCCGTGGTGTGCGTTTTCGCCGGAAAACGCGTTTTCGGCCGAAAACGTGTACGTTTGCACTTCCCCGCCACAGGGAAGCTGCTAGCCGGGAATTCTCTGCCTGGTTCTACCCGATGCCCGGAACGCTACGCAGGGCAAAAGCGATTCTCGTCCTCCGTGCTTGCTTTTTCTCAGAAAGAGCCGTGGTGTGCGTTTTCGCCGGAAAACGCGTTTTCGGCCGAAAACGTGTATGTTTGCACTTCCCGGCCACAGGGAAGCTGCTAGCCGGGAATTCTCTGCCTGGTTGTATCCGCTGCCCGGAACGCTACGCAGGGCAAAAGCTATTGTCGTCCTCCGTGCTTGCTTTTTCTCAGAAAGAGCCGTGGTGTGCGTTTTCGCCGGAAAACGCGTTTTCGGCTGAAAACGTGTACGTTTGCACTTCCCCGCCACAGGGAAGCTGCTAGCCGGGAATTCTCTGCCTAGTTCTACCCGCTGCCCGGAACGCTACGCAGGGCAAAAGCGATTCTCGTCCTCCGTGCTTGCTTTTTCTCAGAAAGAGCCGTGGTGTGCGTTTTCGCCGGAAAACGCGTTTTCGGCCGAAAACGTATACGTTTGCACTTCCCGGCCACAGGGAAGCTGCTAGCCGGGAATTCTCTGCCTGGTTGTATCCGCTGCCCGGAACGCTACGCAGGGCAAAAGCTATTGTCGTCCTCCGTGCTTGCTTTTTCTCAGAAAGAGCCGTGGTGTGCGTTTTCGCCGGAAAACGCGTTTTCGGCTGAAAACGTGTACGTTTGCACTTCCCCGCCACAGGGAAGCTGCTAGCCGGGAATTCTCTGCCTAGTTCTACCCGCTGCCCGGAACGCTACGCAGGGCAAAAGCGATTCTCGTCCTCCGTGCTTGCTTTTTCTCAGAAAGAGCCGTGGTGTGCGTTTTCGCCGGAAAACGCGTTTTCGGCCGAAAACGTATACGTTTGCACTTCCCCGCCACAGGGAAGCTGCTAGCCGGGAATTCTCTGCCTGGTTCTACCCGCTGCCCGGAACGCTACGCAGGGCAAAAGCGATTCTCGTCCTCCGTGCTTGCTTTTTCTCAGAAAGAGCCGTGGTGTGCGTTTTCGCCGGAAAACGCGTTTTCGGCCGAAAACGTGTACGTTTGCACTTCCCCGCCACAGGGAAGCTGCTAGCCGGGAATTCTCTGCCTGGTTCTACCCGATGCCCGGAACGCTACGCAGGGCAAAAGCGATTCTCGTCCTCCGTGCTTGCTTTTTCTCAGAAAGAGCCGTGGTGTGCGTTTTCGCCGGAAAACGCGTTTTCGGCCGAAAACGTGTATGTTTGCACTTCCCGGCCACAGGGAAGCTGCTAGCCGGGAATTCTCTGCCTGGTTGTATCCGCTGCCCGGAACGCTACGCAGGGCAAAAGCTATTGTCGTCCTCCGTGCTTGCTTTTTCTCAGAAAGAGCCGTGGTGTGCGTTTTCGCCGGAAAACGCGTTTTCGGCTGAAAACGTGTACGTTTGCACTTCCCCGCCACAGGGAAGCTGCTAGCCGGGAATTCTCTGCCTAGTTCTACCCGCTGCCCGGAACGCTACGCAGGGCAAAAGCGATTCTCGTCCTCCGTGCTTGCTTTTTCTCAGAAAGAGCCGTGGTGTGCGTTTTCGCCGGAAAACGCGTTTTCGGCCGAAAACGTATACGTTTGCACTTCCCGGCCACAGGGAAGCTGCTAGCCGGGAATTCTCTGCCTGGTTGTATCCGCTGCCCGGAACGCTACGCAGGGCAAAAGCTATTGTCGTCCTCCGTGCTTGCTTTTTCTCAGAAAGAGCCGTGGTGTGCGTTTTCGCCGGAAAACGCGTTTTCGGCTGAAAACGTGTACGTTTGCACTTCCCCGCCACAGGGAAGCTGCTAGCCGGGAATTCTCTGCCTAGTTCTACCCGCTGCCCGGAACGCTACGCAGGGCAAAAGCGATTCTCGTCCTCCGTGCTTGCTTTTTCTCAGAAAGAGCCGTGGTGTGCGTTTTCGCCGGAAAACGCGTTTTCGGCCGAAAACGTATACGTTTGCACTTCCCCGCCACAGGGAAGCTGCTAGCCGGGAATTCTCTGCCTGGTTCTACCCGCTGCCCGGAACGCTACGCAGGGCAAAAGCGATTCTCGTCCTCCGTGCTTGCTTTTTCTCAGAAAGAGCCGTGGTGTGCGTTTTCGCCGGAAAACGCGTTTTCGGCCGAAAACGTGTACGTTTGCACTTCCCGGCCACAGGGAAGCTGCTAGCCGGGAATTCTCTGCCTGGTTCTACCCGCTGCCCGGAACGCTACGCAGGGCAAAAGCGATTCTCGTCCTCCGTGCTTGCTTTTTCTCAGAAAGAGCCGTGGTGTGCGTTTTCGCCGGAAAACGCGTTTTTGTCAGAAAACGTGTACGTTTGCATTTCCCCGCCACAGGGAAGGTGCTAGCCGGGAATTCTCTGCCTGGTTCTACCCGCTGCCCGGAACGCTACGCAGGGCAAAAGCGATTCTCGTCCTCCGTGCTTGCTTTTTCTCAGAAAGAGCCGTGGTGTGCGTTTTCGCCGAAAACGCGTTTTCGGCCGAAAACGTGTACGTTTGCAATTCCCGGCCACAGGGAAGCTGCTAGCCGGGAATTCTCTGCCTGGTTCTACCCGCTGCCCGGAACGCTACGCAGGGCAAAAGCGATTCTCGGCCTCCGTGCTTGCTTTTTCTCAAAAAGAGCCGTGGTGTGCGTTTTCGCCGGAAAACGCGTTTTCGGCCGAAAACGTGTACGTTTGCACTTCCCGGCCACAGGGAAGCTGCTAGCCGGGAATTCTCTGCCTGGTTCTACCCGCTGCCCGGAACGCTACGCAGGGCAAAAGCGATTCTCGTCCTCCGTGCTTGCTTTTTCTCAGAAAGAGCCGTGGTGTGCGTTTTCGCCGGAAAACGCGTTTTCGGCCGAAAACGTGTACGTTTGCACTTCCCCGCCACAGGGAAGCTGCTAGCCGGGAATTCTCTGCCTGGTTCTACCCGCTGCCCGGAACGCTACGCAGGGCAAAAGCGGTTCTCGTCCTCCGTGCTTGCTTTTTCTCAGAAAGAGCCGTGGTGTGCGTTTTCGCCGGAAAACGCGTTTTCGGCCGAAAACGTGTACGTTTGCACTTCCCCGCCACAGGGAAGCTGCTAGCCGGGAATTCTCTGCCTGGTTCTACCCGCTGCCCGGAACGCTACGCAGAGCAAAAGCGGTTCTCGTCCTCCGTGCTTGCTTTTTCTCAGAAAGAGCCGTGGTGTGCGTTTTCGCCAGAAAACGCGTTATCGGCCGAAAACGTGTACGTTTGCACTTCCCCGCCACAGGGAAACTGCTAGCCGGGAATTCTCTGCCTGGTTCTACCCGCTGCCCGGAACGCTACGCAGGGCAAAAGCGATTCTCGTCCTCCGTGCTTGCTTTTTCTCAGAAAGAGCCGTGGTGTGCGTTTTCGCCGGAAAACCCGTTTTCGGCCGAAAACGTGTACGTTTGCACTTCCCCGCCACAGAGAAGGTGGTAGCCGTGAATTCTCTGCCTGGTTGTACCCGCTGCCCGGAACGCTACGCAGGGCAAAAACGATTCTCGTCCTCCGTGCTTGCTTTTTCTCAGAAAGAGCCGTGGTGTGCTTTTTCGCCGAAAAGGCGTTTTTGGCCGAAAACGTGTACGTTTGCACTTCCCCACCACAGGGAAGCTGCTAGCCGGGAATTCTCTGCCTGGTTCTACCCTCTGCCCGGAACGCTACGCAGGGCAAAAGCGATTCTCGTCCTCCGTGCTTGCTTTTTCTCAGAAAGAGCCGTGGTGTGCGTTTTCGCCGGAAAACGCGTTTTCGGCCGAAAACGTGTATGTTTGCACTTCCCCGCCACAGGGAAGCTGCTAGCCGGGAATTCTCTGCCTGGTTCTACCCGCTGCCCGGAACGCTACGCAGGGCAAAAGCGATTCTCGTCCTCCGTGCTTGCTTTTTCTCAGAAAGAGCCGTGGTGTGCGTTTTCGCCGGAAAACGCGTTTTCGGCCGAAAACGTGTACGTTTGCACTTCCCCGCCACAGGGAAGCTGCTAGCCGTGAATTCTCTGCCTGGTTCTACCCGCTGCCCGGAAGGCTACGCAGGGCAAAAGCGATTCTCGTCCTCCGTGCTTGCTTTTTCTCAGAAAGAGCCGTGGTGTGCTTTTTCGCCGAAAACGTGTTTTTGGCCGAAAACGTGTACGTTTGCACTTCCCAGCCACAGAGAAGGTGCTAGCCGGGAATTCTCTGCCTGGTTGTACCCGCTGCCCGGAACGCTACGCAGGGCAAAAGCGATTCTCGTCCTCCGTGCTTGCTTTTTCTCAGAAAGAGCCGTGGTGTGCGTTTTCGCCGGAAAACGCGTTTTCGGCCGAAAACGTGTACGTTTGCACTTCCCGGCCACAGGGAAGGTGCTAGCCGTGAATTCTCTGCCTGGTTCTACCCGCTGCCCGGAACGCTACGCAGGGCAAAAGCGATGCTCGTCCTCCGTGCTTGCTTTTTCTCAGAAAGAGCCGTGGTGTGCGTTTTCGCCGGAAAACGCGTTTTCGGCCGAAAACGTGTACGTTTGCACTTCCCCGCCACAGGGAAGCTGCTAGCCGGGAATTCTCTGCCTGGTTCTACCCGCTGCCCGGAACGCTACGCAGGGCAAAAGCGATTCTCGTCCTCCGTGCTTGCTTTTTCTCAGAAAGAGCCGTGGTGTGCGTTTTCGCCGGAAAACGCGTTTTCGGCTGAAAACGTGTACGTTTGCACTTCCCCGCCACAGGGAAGCTGCTAGCCGGGAATTCTCTGCCTAGTTCTACCCGCTGCCCGGAACGCTACGCAGGGCAAAAGCGATTCTCGTCCTCCGTGCTTGCTTTTTCTCAGAAAGAGCCGTGGTGTGCGTTTTCGCCGGAAAACGCGTTTTCGGCCGAAAACGTATACGTTTGCACTTCCCCGCCACAGGGAAGCTGCTAGCCGGGAATTCTCTGCCTGGTTCTACCCGCTGCCCGGAACGCTACGCAGGGCAAAAGCGATTCTCGTCCTCCGTGCTTGCTTTTTCTCAGAAAGAGCCGTGGTGTGCGTTTTCGCCGAAAACGCGTTTTCGGCCGAAAACGTCTACGTTTGCACTTCCCCGCCACAGGGAAGCTGCTAGCCGGGAATTCTCTGCCTGGTTCTACCCGCTGCCCGGAACGCTACGCAGGGCAAAAGCGATTCTCGTCCTCCGTGCTTGCTTTTTCTCAAAAAGAGCCGTGGTGTGCGTTTTCGCCGGAAAACGCGTTTTCGGCCGAAAACGTGTACGTTTGCACTTCCCCGCCACAGGGAAGCTGCTAGCCGGGAATTCTCTGCCTGGTTCTACCCGCTGCCCGGAACGCTACGCAGGGCAAAAGCGATTCTCGTCCTCCGTGCTTGCTTTTTCTCAGAAAGAGCCGTGGTGTGCGTTTTCGCCGGAAAACGCGTTTTCGGCCGAAAACGTGTACGTTTGCACTTCCCCGCCACAGGGAAGCTGCTAGCCGGGAATTCTCTGCCTGGTTCTACCCGCTGCCCGGAACGCTACGCAGGGCAAAAGCGATTCTCGTCCTCCGTGCTTGCTTTTTCTCAGTAAGAGCCGTGGTGTGCGTTTTCGCCGGAAAACGCGTTTTTGGCCGAAAACGTGTACGTTTGCACTTCTCCGCCACAGGGAAGCTGCTAGCCGGGAATTCTCTGCCTGGTTCTACCCGCTGCCCGGAAGGCTACGCAGGGCAAAAGCGATTCTCGTCCTCCGTGCTTGCTTTTTCTCAGAAAGAGCCGTAGTGTGCGTTTTCGCCGGAAAACGCGTTTTTGGCCGAAAACGTGTACGTTAGCACTTCCCAGCCACAGGGAAGCTGCTAGCCGGGAATTCTCTGCCTGGTTCTACCCGCTGCCCGGAACGCTACGCAGGGCAAAAGCGATTCTCGGCCTCCGTGCTTGCTTTTTCTCAAAAAGAGCCGTGGTGTGCGTTTTCGCCGGAAAACGCGTTTTCGGCCGAAAACGTGTACGTTTGCACTTCCCGGCCACAGGGAAGCTGCTAGCCGGGAATTCTCTGCCTGGTTCTACCCGCTGCCCGGAACGCTACGCAGGGCAAAAGCGATTCTCGTCCTCTGTGCTTGCTTTTTCTCAGAAAGAGCCGTGGTGTGCGTTTTCGCCGGAAAACGCGTTTTTGGCCGAAAACGTGTACGTTTGCACTTCCCCGCCACAGGGAAGGTGCTAGCCGGGAATTCTCTGCCTGGTTGTACCCGCTGCCCGGAACGCTACGCAGGGCAAAAGCGGTTCTCGTCCTCCGTGCTTGCTTTTTCTCAGAAAGAGCCGTGGTGTGCGTTTTCGCCGGAAAACGCGTTTTCGGCCGAAAACGTGTACGTTTGCACTTCCCCGCCACAGGGAAGCTGCTAGCCGGGAATTCTCTGCCTGGTTCTACCCGCTGCCCGGAACGCTACGCAGGGAAAAAGCGGTTCTCGTCCTCCGTGCTTGCTTTTTCTCAGAAAGAGCCGTGGTGTGCGTTTTCGCCGGAAAACGCGTTTTCGGCCGAAAACGTGTACGTTTGCACTTCCCCGCCACAGGGAAGCTGCTAGCCGGGAATTCTCTGCCTGGTTCTACCCGCTGCCCGGAACGCTACGCAGAGCAAAAGCGGTTCTCGTCCTCCGTGCTTGCTTTTTCTCAGAAAGAGCCGTGGTGTGCGTTTTCGTCAGAAAACGCGTTATCGGCCGAAAACGTGTACGTTTGCACTTCCCCGCCACAGGGAAACTGCTAGCCGGGAATTCTCTGCCTGGTTCTACCCGCTGCCCGGAACGCTACGCAGGGCAAAAGCGGTTCTCGTCCTCCGTGCTTGCTTTTTCTCAGAAAGAGCCGTGGTGTGCGTTTTCGCCGGAAAACGCGTTTTTGGCCGAAAACGTGTACGTTTGCACTTCCCCGCCTCAGGGAAGCTGCTAGCCGGGAATTCTCTGCCTGGTTCTACCCGCTGCCCGGAACGCTACGCAGGGCAAAAGCGATTCTCGTCCTCCGTGCTTGCTTTTTCTCAGAAAGAGCCGTGGTGTGCGTTTTCGCCGGAAAACGCGTTTTCGGCCGAAAACGTGTACGTTTGCACTTCCCCGCCACAGGGAAGCTGCTAGCCGGGAATTCTCTGCCTGGTTCTACCCGCTGCCCGGAACGCTACGCAGGGCAAAAGCGATTCTCGTCCTCCGTGCTTGCTTTTTCTCAGAAAGAGCCGTGGTGTGCGTTTTCGCCGGAAAACGCGTTTTTGGCCGAAAACGTGTACGTTTGCACTTCTCCGCCACAGGGAAGCTGCTAGCCGGGAATTCTCTGCCTGGTTCTACCCGCTGCCCGGAAGGCTACGCAGGGCAAAAGCGATTCTCGTCCTCCGTGCTTGCTTTTTCTCAGAAAGAGCCGTAGTGTGCGTTTTCGCCGGAAAACGCGTTTTTGGCCGAAAACGTGTACGTTAGCACTTCCCAGCCACAGGGAAGCTGCTAGCCGGGAATTCTCTGCCTGGTTCTACCCGCTGCCCGGAACGCTACGCAGGGCAAAAGCGATTCTCGTCCTCCGTGCTTGCTTTTTCTCAGAAAGAGCCGTGGTGTGCGTTTTCGCCGGAAAACGCGTTTTCGGCCGAAAACGTGTACGTTTGCAATTCCCGGCCACAGGGAAGCTGCTAGCCGGGAATTCTCTGCCTGGTTCTACCCGCTGCCCGGAACACTACGCAGGGCAAAAGCGATGCTCGTCCTCCGTGCTTGCTTTTTCTCAGAAAGAGCCGTGGTGTGCGTTTTCGCCGGAAAACGCGTTTTCGGCCGAAAACGTGTACGTTTGCACTTCCCCGCCACAGGAAGCTGCTAGCCGGGAATTCTCTGCCTGGTTCTACCCGCTGCCCGGAACGCTACGCAGGGCAAAAGCGATTCTCGTCCTCCGTGCTTGCTTTTTCTCAGAAAGAGCCGTGGTGTGCGTTTTCGCCGGAAAACGCGTTTTTGTCAGAAAACGTGTACGTTTGCACTTCCCCGCCACAGGGAAGGTGCTAGCCGGGAATTCTCTGCCTGGTTCTACCCGCTGCCCGGAACGCTACGCAGGGCAAAAGCGATTCTCGTCCTCCGTGCTTGCTTTTTCTCAGAAAGAGCCGTGGTGTGCGTTTTCGCCGAAAACGCGTTTTCGGCCGAAAACGTGTACGTTTGCAATTCCCGGCCACAGGGAAGCTGCTAGCCGGGAATTCTCTGCCTGGTTCTACCCGCTGCCCGGAACGCTACGCAGGGCAAAAGCGATTCTCGGCCTCCGTGCTTGCTTTTTCTCAAAAAGAGCCGTGGTGTGCGTTTTCGCCGGAAAACGCGTTTTCGGCCGAAAACGTGTACGTTTGCACTTCCCGGCCACAGGGAAGCTGCTAGCCGGGAATTCTCTGCCTGGTTCTACCCGCTGCCCGGAACGCTACGCAGGGCAAAAGCGATTCTCGTCCTCCGTGCTTGCTTTTTCTCAGAAAGAGCCGTGGTGTGCGTTTTCGCCGGAAAACGCGTTTTCGGCCGAAAACGTGTACGTTTGCACTTCCCCGCCACAGGGAAGCTGCTAGCCGGGAATTCTCTGCCTGGTTGTACCCGCTGCCCGGAACGCTACGCAGGGCAAAAGCGGTTCTCGTCCTCCGTGCTTGCTTTTTCTCAGAAAGAGCCGTGGTGTGCGTTTTCGCCGGAAAACGCGTTTTCGGCCGAAAACGTGTACGTTTGCACTTCCCCGCCACAGGGAAGCTGCTAGCCGGGAATTCTCTGCCTGGTTCTACCCGCTGCCCGGAACGCTACGCAGGGAAAAAGCGGTTCTCGTCCTCCGTGCTTGCTTTTTCTCAGAAAGAGCCGTGGTGTGCGTTTTCGCCGGAAAACGCGTTTTCGGCCGAAAACGTGTACGTTTGCACTTCCCCGCCACAGGGAAGCTGCTAGCCGGGAATTCTCTGCCTGGTTCTACCCGCTGCCCGGAACGCTACGCAGAGCAAAAGCGGTTCTCGTCCTCCGTGCTTGCTTTTTCTCAGAAAGAGCCGTGGTGTGCGTTTTCGTCAGAAAACGCGTTATCGGCCGAAAACGTGTACGTTTGCACTTCCCCGCCACAGGGAAACTGCTAGCCGGGAATTCTCTGCCTGGTTCTACCCGCTGCCCGGAACGCTACGCAGGGCAAAAGCGGTTCTCGTCCTCCGTGCTTGCTTTTTCTCAGAAAGAGCCGTGGTGTGCTTTTTCGCCGAAAACGCGTTTTTGGCCGAAAACGTGTACGTTTGCACTTCCCCGCCTCAGGGAAGCTGCTAGCCGGGAATTCTCTGCCTGGTTCTACCCGCTGCCCGGAACGCTACGCAGGGCAAAAGCGATTCTCGTCCTCCGTGCTTGCTTTTTCTCAGAAAGAGCCGTGGTGTGCGTTTTCGCCGGAAAACGCGTTTTCGGCCGAAAACGTGTACGTTTGCACTTCCCCGCCACAGAGAAGGTGGTAGCCGTGAATTCTCTGCCTGGTTCTACCCGCTGCCCGGAACGCTACGCAGGGCAAAAACGATTCTCGTCCTCCGTGCTTGCTTTTTCTCAGAAAGAGCCGTGGTGTGCTTTTTCGCCGAAAAGGCGTTTTTGGCCGAAAACGTGTACGTTTGCACTTCCCCGCCACAGGGAAGCTGCTAGCCGGGAATTCTCTGCCTGGTTCTACCCGCTGCCCGGAACGCTACGCAGGGCAAAAGCGATTCTCGTCCTCCGTGCTTGCTTTTTCTCAGAAAGAGCCGTGGTGTGCGTTTTCGCCGGAAAACGCGTTTTCGGCCGAAAACGTGTATGTTTGCACTTCCCCGCCACAGGGAAGCTGCTAGCCGGGAATTCTCTGCCTGGTTCTACCCGCTGCCCGGAACGCTACGCAGGGCAAAAGCGATTCTCGTCCTCCGTGCTTGCTTTTTCTCAGAAAGAGCCGTGGTGTGCGTTTTCGCCGGAAAACGCGTTTTCGGCCGAAAACGTGTACGTTTGCACTTCCCCGCCACAGGGAAGCTGCTAGCCGTGAATTCTCTGCCTGGTTCTACCCGCTGCCCGGAAGGCTACGCAGGGCAAAAGCGATTCTCGTCCTCCGTGCTTGCTTTTTCTCAGAAAGAGCCGTGGTGTGCTTTTTCGCCGAAAACGTGTTTTTGGCCGAAAACGTGTACGTTTGCACTTCCCAGCCACAGAGAAGGTGCTAGCCGGGAATTCTCTGCCTGGTTGTACCCGCTGCCCGGAACGCTACGCAGGGCAAAAGCGATTCTCGTCCTCCGTGCTTGCTTTTTCTCAGAAAGAGCCGTGGTGTGCGTTTTCGCCGGAAAACGCGTTTTCGGCCGAAAACGTGTACGTTTGCACTTCCCGGCCACAGGGAAGGTGCTAGCCGTGAATTCTCTGCCTGGTTCTACCCGCTGCCCGGAACGCTACGCAGGGCAAAAGCGATGCTCGTCCTCCGTGCTTGCTTTTTCTCAGAAAGAGCCGTGGTGTGCGTTTTCGCCGGAAAACGCGTTTTCGGCCGAAAACGTGTACGTTTGCACTTCCCCGCCACAGGGAAGCTGCTAGCCGGGAATTCTCTGCCTGGTTCTACCCGCTGCCCGGAACGCTACGCAGGGCAAAAGCGATTCTCGTCCTCCGTGCTTGCTTTTTCTCAGAAAGAGCCGTGGTGTGCGTTTTCGCCGGAAAACGCGTTTTCGGCCGAAAACGTGTACGTTTGCACTTCCCCGCCACAGGGAAGCTGCTAGCCGGGAATTCTCTGCCTGGTTCTACCCGCTGCCCGGAACGCTACGCAGAGCAAAAGCGGTTCTCGTCCTCCGTGCTTGCTTTTTCTCAGAAAGAGCCGTGGTGTGCGTTTTCGTCAGAAAACGCGTTATCGGCCGAAAACGTGTACGTTTGCACTTCCCCGCCACAGGGAAACTGCTAGCCGGGAATTCTCTGCCTGGTTCTACCCGCTGCCCGGAACGCTACGCAGGGCAAAAGCGGTTCTCGTCCTCCGTGCTTGCTTTTTCTCAGAAAGAGCCGTGGTGTGCGTTTTCGCCGGAAAACGCGTTTTTGGCCGAAAACGTTTACGTTTGCACTTCCCCGCCTCAGGGAAGCTGCTAGCCGGGAATTCTCTGCCTGGTTCTACCCGCTGCCCGGAACGCTACGCAGGGCAAAAGCGATTCTCGTCCTCCGTGCTTGCTTTTTCTCAGAAAGAGCCGTGGTGTGCGTTTTCGCCGGAAAACGCGTTTTCGGCCGAAAACGTGTACGTTTGCACTTCCCCGCCACAGAGAAGGTGGTAGCCGTGAATTCTCTGCCTGGTTCTACCCGCTGCCCGGAACGCTACGCAGGGCAAAAACGATTCTCGTCCTCCGTGCTTGCTTTTTCTCAGAAAGAGCCGTGGTGTGCTTTTTCGCCGAAAAGGCGTTTTTGGCCGAAAACGTGTACGTTTGCACTTCCCCGCCACAGGGAAGCTGCTAGCCGGGAATTCTCTGCCTGGTTCTACCCGCTGCCCGGAACGCTACGCAGGGCAAAAGCGATTCTCGTCCTCCGTGCTTGCTTTTTCTCAGAAAGAGCCGTGGTGTGCGTTTTCGCCGGAAAACGCGTTTTCGGCCGAAAACGTGTATGTTTGCACTTCCCCGCCACAGGGAAGCTGCTAGCCGGGAATTCTCTGCCTGGTTCTACCCGCTGCCCGGAACGCTACGCAGGGCAAAAGCGATTCTCGTCCTCCGTGCTTGCTTTTTCTCAGAAAGAGCCGTGGTGTGCGTTTTCGCCGGAAAACGCGTTTTCGGCCGAAAACGTGTACGTTTGCACTTCCCCGCCACAGGGAAGCTGCTAGCCGTGAATTCTCTGCCTGGTTCTACCCGCTGCCCGGAAGGCTACGCAGGGCAAAAGCGATTCTCGTCCTCCGTGCTTGCTTTTTCTCAGAAAGAGCCGTGGTGTGCTTTTTCGCCGAAAACGTGTTTTTGGCCGAAAACGTGTACGTTTGCACTTCCCAGCCACAGAGAAGGTGCTAGCCGGGAATTCTCTGCCTGGTTGTACCCGCTGCCCGGAACGCTACGCAGGGCAAAAGCGATTCTCGTCCTCCGTGCTTGCTTTTTCTCAGAAAGAGCCGTGGTGTGCGTTTTCGCCGGAAAACGCGTTTTCGGCCGAAAACGTGTACGTTTGCACTTCCCGGCCACAGGGAAGGTGCTAGCCGTGAATTCTCTGCCTGGTTCTACCCGCTGCCCGGAACGCTACGCAGGGCAAAAGCGATGCTCGTCCTCCGTGCTTGCTTTTTCTCAGAAAGAGCCGTGGTGTGCGTTTTCGCCGGAAAACGCGTTTTCGGCCGAAAACGTGTACGTTTGCACTTCCCCGCCACAGGGAAGCTGCTAGCCGGGAATTCTCTGCCTGGTTCTACCCGCTGCCCGGAACGCTACGCAGGGCAAAAGCGATTCTCGTCCTCCGTGCTTGCTTTTTCTCAGAAAGAGCCGTGGTGTGCGTTTTCGCCGGAAAACGCGTTTTCGGCCGAAAACGTGTACGTTTGCACTTCCCCGCCACAGGGAAGCTGCTAGCCGGGAATTCTCTGCCTGGTTCTACCCGCTGCCCGGAACGCTACGCAGGGCAAAAGCGATTCTCGTCCTCCGTGCTTGCTTTTTCTCAGAAAGAGCCGTGGTGTGCTTTTTCGCCGAAAACGCGTTTTCGGCCGAAAACGTGTACGTTTGCACTTCCCAGCCACAGGGAAGCTGCTAGCCGGGAATTCTCTGCCTGGTTCTACCCGCTGCCCGGAACGCTACGCAGGGCAAAAGCGATTCTCGTCCTCCGTGCTTGCTTTTTCTCAGAAAGAGCCGTGGTGTGCGTTTTCGCCGAAAAGGAGTTTTTGGCCGAAAACGTGTACGTTTGCACTTCCCAGCCACAGGGAAGGTGCTAGCCGGGAATTCTCTGCCTGGTTCTACCCGCTGCCTGGAACGCTACGCAGGGCAAAAGCGATTCTCGTCCTCCGTGCTTGCTTTTTCTCAGAAAGAGCCGTGGTGTGCGTTTTCGCCGGAAAACGCGTTTTTGGCCGAAAACGTGTACGTTTGCACTTCCCCGCCACAGTGAAGGTGCTAGCCGGGAATTCTCTGACTGGTTCTACCCGCTGCCCGGAACGCTACGCAGGGCAAAAGCGATTCTCGTCCTCCGTGCTTGCTTTTTCTCAGAAAGAGCCGTGGTGTGCATTTTCGCCGAAAACGCGTTTTCGGCCGAAAACGTGTACGTTTGCACTTCCCAGCCACAGAGAAGGTGCTAGCCGGGAATTCTCTGCCTGGTTCTACCCGCTGCCCAGAACGCTACGCAGGGCAAAAGCGATTCTCGTCCTCCGTGCTTGCTTTTTCTCAGAAAGAGCCGTGGTGTGCGTTTTCGCCGGAAAACGCGTTTTCGGCCGAAAACGTGTACGTTTGCACTTCCCGGCCACAGGGAAGCTGCTAGCCGGGAATTCTCTGCCTGGTTGTACCCGCTGCCCGGAACGCTACGCAGGGCAAAAGCGATTCTCGTCCTCCGTGCTTGATTTTTCTCAGAAAGAGCCGTGGTGTGCGTTTTCGCCGGAAAACGCGTTTTTGGCCGAAAACGTGTACGTTTGCACTTCCCCGCCACAGGGAAGGTGCTAGCCGGGAATTCTCTGCCTGGTTCTACCCGCTGCCCGGAACGCTACGCAGGGCAAAAGCGATTCTCGTCCTCCGTGCTTGCTTTTTCTCAGAAAGAGCCGTGGTGTGCGTTTTCGCCGGAAAACGCGTTTTCGGCCGAAAACGTGTACGTTTGCACTTCCCCGCCACAGGGAAGCTGCTAGCCGGGAATTCTCTGCCTGGTTCTACCCGCTGCCCGGAACGCTACGCAGGGCAAAAGCGATTCTCGTCCTCCGTGCTTGCTTTTTCTCAGAAAGAGCCGTGGTGTGCGTTTTCGCCGGAAAACGCGTTTTTGGCCGAAAACGTGTACGTTTGCACTTCCCCGCCACAGTGAAGGTGCTAGCCGGGAATTCTCTGCCTGGTTCTACCCGCTGCCCGGAACGCTACGCAGGGCAAAAGCGATTCTCGTCCTCCGTGCTTGCTTTTTCTCAGAAAGAGCCGTGGTGTGCGTTTTCGCCGGAAAACGCGTTTTTGGCCGAAAACGTGAACGTTTGCACTTCCCAGCCACAGGGAAGCTGCTAGCCGGGAATTCTCTGCCTGGTTCTACCCGCTGCCCGGAACGCTACGCAGGGCAAAAGCGATTCTCGTCCTCCGTGCTTGCTTTTTCTCAGAAAGAGCCGTGGTGTGCTTTTTCGCCGAAAACGCGTTTTCGGCCGAAAACGTGTACGTTTGCACTTCCCAGCCACAGGGAAGCTGCTAGCCGGGAATTCTCTGCCTGGTTCTACCCGCTGCCCGGAACGCTACGCAGGGCAAAAGCGATTCTCGTCCTCCGTGCTTGCTTTTTCTCAGAAAGAGCCGTGGTGTGCGTTTTCGCCGAAAAGGAGTTTTTGGCCGAAAACGTGTACGTTTGCACTTCCCCGCCACAGGGAAGGTGCTAGCCGGGAATTCTCTGCCTGGTTCTACCCGCTGCCCGGAACGCTACGCAGGGCAAAAGCGATTCTCGTCCTCCGTGCTTGCTTTTTCTCAGAAAGAGCCGTGGTGTGCGTTTTCGCCGGAAAACGCGTTTTTGGCCGAAAACGTGTACGTTTGCACTTCCCCGCCACAGTGAAGGTGCTAGCCGGGAATTCTCTGCCTGGTTCTACCCGCTGCCCGGAACGCTACGCAGGGCAAAAGCGATTCTCGTCCTCCGTGCTTGCTTTTTCTCAGAAAGAGCCGTGGTGTGCGTTTTCGCCGGAAAACGCATTTTTGGCCGAAAACGTGAACGTTTGCACTTCCCAGCCACAGGGAAGCTACTAGCCGGGAATTCTCTGCCTGGTTGTACCCGCTGCCCGGAACGCTACGCAGGGCAAAAGCGATTCTCGTCCTCCGTGCTTGCTTTTTCTCAGAAAGAGCCGTGGTGTGCGTTTTCGCCGGAAAACGCGTTTTCGGCCGAAAACGTGTACGTTTGCACTTCCCCGCCACAGGAAAGCTGCTACCGGGAATTCTCTGCCTGGTTCTACCCGCTGCCCGGAACGCTACGCAGGGCAAAAGCGATTCTCGTCCTCCGTGCTTGCTTTTTCTCAGAAAGAGCCGTGGTGTGCTTTTTCGCCGAAAACGCGTTTTTGGCCGAAAACGTGTACGTTTGCACTTCCCAGCCACAGGGAAGCTGCTAGCCGGGAATTCTCTGCCTGGTTCTACCCGCTGCCCGGAACGCTACGCAGGGCAAAAGCGATTCTCGTCCTCCGTGCTTGCTTTTTCTCAGAAAGAGCCGTGGTGTGCGTTTTCGCCGGAAAACGCGTTTTCGGCCGAAAACGTGTACGTTTGCACTTCCCAGCCACAGGAAAGCTGCTAGCCGGGAATTCTCTGCCTGGTTCTACCCGCTGCCCGGAACGCTACGCAGGGCAAAAGCGATTCTCGTCCTCCGTGCTTGCTTTTTCTCAGAAAGAGCCGTGGTGTGCGTTTTCGCCGGAAAACGCGTTTTCGGCCGAAAACGTGTACGTTTGCACTTCCCCGCCACAGGGAAGCTGCTAGCCGGGAATTCTCTGCCTGGTTCTACCCGCTGCCCGGAACGCTACGCAGGGCAAAAGCGATTCTCGTCCTCCGTGCTTGCTTTTTCTCAGAAAGAGCCGTGGTGTGCGTTTTCCACGGAAAACGCGTTTTCGGCCGAAAACGTGTACGTTTGCACTTCCCCGCCACAGGGAAGCTGCTAGCCGGGAATTCTCTGCCTGGTTCTACCCGCTGCCCGGAACGCTACGCAGGGCAAAAGCGATTCTCGTCCTCCGTGCTTGCTTTTTCTCAGAAAGAGCCGTGGTGTGCGTTTTCCCCGGAAAACGCGTTTTCGGCCGAAAACGTGTACGTTTGCACTTCCCCGCCACAGGGAAGCTGCTAGCCGGGAATTCTCTGCCTGGTTCTACCCGCTGCCCGGAACGCTACGCAGGGCAAAAGCGATTCTCGTCCTCCGTGCTTACTTTTTCTCAGAAAGAGCCGTGGTGTGCGTTTTCGCCGAAAACGCGTTTTCGGCCGAAAACGTGTATGTTTGCGCTTCCCCGCCACAGGGAAGCTGCTAGCCGGGAATTCTCTGCCTGGTTCTACCCGCTGCCCGGAACGCTACGCAGGGCAAAAGCGATTCTCGTCCTCCGTGCTTGCTTTTTCTCAGAAAGAGCCGTGGTGTGCGTTTTCGCCGGAAAACGCGTTTTTGGCCGAAAACGTGTACGTTTGCTCTTCCCCGCCACAGGGAAGGTGCTAGCCTGGAATTCTCTGCCTGGTTCTACCCGCTGCCCGGAACGCTACGCAGGGCAAAAGCGATTCTCGTCCTCCGTGCTTGCTTTTTCTCAGAAAGAGCCGTGGTGTGCGTTTTCGCCGGAAAACGAGTTTTCGGCCGAAAACGTGAACGTTTGCACTTCCCAGCCACAGGGAAGCTGCTAGCCGGGAATTCTCTGCCTGGTTCTACCCGCTGCCCGGAACGCTACGCAGGGCAAAAGCGATTCTCGTCCTCCGTGCTTGCTTTTTCTCAGAAAGAGCCGTGGTGTGCGTTTTCGCCGGAAAACGCATTTTCGGCCGAAAACGTGTACGTTTGCACTTCCCGGCCACAGGGAAGCTGCTAGCCGGGAATTCTCTGCCTGGTTCTACCCGCTGCCCGGAAGGCTACGCAGGGCAAAAGCGATTCTCGTCCTCCGTGCTTGCTTTTTCTCAGAAAGAGTAGTGGTGTGCGTTTTCACCGGAAAACGCATTTTCGGCCGAAAACGTGTACGTTTGCACTTCCCCGCCACAGGGAAGCTGCTAGCCGGGAATTCTCTGCCTGGTTCTACCCGCTGCCCGGAACGCTACGCAGGGCAAAAGCGATTCTCGTCCTCCGTGCTTGCTTTTTCTCAGAAAGAGCCGTGGTGTGCGTTTTCGCCGGAAAACGCGTTTTCGGCCGAAAACGTGTACGTTTGCACTTCCCCGCCACAGGGAAGGTGCTAGCCGGGAATTCTCTGCCTGGTTCTACCCGCTGCCCGGAACGCTACGCAGGGCAAAAGCGATTCTCGTCCTCCGTGCTTGCTTTTTCTCAGAAAGAGCCGTGGTGTGCGATTTCGCCGGAAAACGCGTTTTCGGCCGAAAACGTGTACGTTTGCACTTCCCCGCCACAGGGAAGCTGCTAGCCGGGAATTCTCTGCCTGGTTCTACCCGCTGCCCGGAACGCTACGCAGGGCAAAAGCGATTCTCGTCCTCCGTGCTTGCTTTTTCTCAGAAAGAGCCGTGGTGTGCGTTTTCACCGGAAAACGCGTTTTCGGCCGAAAACGTATACGTTTGCACTTCCCCGCCACAGGGAAGCTGCTAGCCGGGAATTCTCTGCCTGGTTCTACCCGCTGCCCGGAACGCTACGCAGGGCAAAAGCGATTCTCGTCCTCCGTGCTTGCTTTTTCTCAGAAAGAGCCGTGGTGTGCGTTTTCGCCGAAAACGCGTTTTCGGCCGAAAACGTGTACGTTTGCAATTCCCGGCCACAGGGAAGCTGCTAGCCGGGAATTCTCTGCCTGGTTCTACCCGCTGCCCGGAACGCTACGCAGGGCAAAGGCGATTCTCGTCCTCCGTGCTTGCTTTTTCTCAAAAAGAGCCGTGGTGTGCGTTTTCGCCGGAAAACGCGTTTTCGGCCGAAAACGTGTACGTTTGCACTTCCCGGCCACAGGGAAGCTGCTAGCCGGGAATTCTCTGCCTGGTTCTACCCGCTGCCCGGAACGCTACGCAGGGCAAAAGCGATTCTCGTCCTCCGTGCTTGCTTTTTCTCAGAAAGAGCCCTGGTGTGCCTTTTCGCCGGAAAACGCGTTTTCGGCCGAAAACGTGTACGTTTGCACTTCCCCGCCACAGGGAAGCTGCTAGCCGGGAATTCTCTGCCTGGTTCTACCCGCTGCCCGGAACGCTACGCAGGGCAAAAGCGATTCTCGTCCTCCGTGCTTGCTTTTTCTCAGAAAGAGCCGTGGTGTGCGTTTTCGCCGGAAAACGCGTTTTCGGCCGAAAACGTGTACGTTTGCACTTCCCCGCCACAGGGAAGCTGCTAGCCGGGAATTCACTGCCTGGTTCTACCCGCTGCCCGGAACGCTACGCAGGGCAAAAGCGATTCTCGTCCTCCGTGCTTGCTTTTTCTCAGAAAGAGCCGTGGTGTGCTTTTTCGCCGAAAACGCGTTTTCGGCCGAAAACGTGTACGTTTGCACTTCCCAGCCACAGGGAAGGTGCTAGCCGGGAATTCTCTGCCTGGTTCTACCCGCTGCCCGGAACGCTACGCAGGGCAAAATCGGTTCTCGTCCTCCGTGCTTGCTTTTTCTCAGAAAGAGCCGTGGTGTGCGTTTTCGCCGGAAAACGCGTTTTTGGCCGAAAACGTGTACGTTTGCACTTCCCCGCCACAGTGAAGGTGCTAGCCGGGAATTCTCTGCCTGGTTCTACCCGCTGCCCGGAACGCTACGCAGGGCAAAAGCGATTCTCGTCCTCCGTGCTTGCTTTTTCTCAGAAAGAGCCGTGGTGTGCTTTTTCGCCGAAAACGCGTTTTCGGCCGAAAACGTGTACGTTTGCACTTCCCAGCCACAGAGAAGGTGCTAGCCGGGAATTCTCTGCCTCGTTCTACCCGCTGCCCAGAACGCTACCCAGGGCAAAAGCGATTCTCGTTCTCCGTGCTTGCTTTTTCTCAGAAAGAGCCGTGGTGTGCGTTTTCGCCGGAAAACGCGTTTTCGGCCGAAAACGTGTACGTTTGCACTTCCCCGCCACAGGGAAGGTGCTAGCCGGGAATTCTCTGCCTGGTTCTACCCGCTGCCCGGAACGCTACGCAGGGCAAAAGCGATTCTCGTCCTCCGTGCTTGCTTTTTCTCAGAAAGAGCCTTGGTGTGCTTTTTCGCCGAAAACGTGTTTTTGGCCGAAAACGTGTACGTTTGCAATTCCCTGCCACAGAGAAGGTGCTAGCCGGGAATTCTCTGCCTGGTTCTACCCGCTGCCCGGAAGGCTACGCAGGGCAAAAGCGATTCTTGTCCTCCGTGCTTGCTTTTTCTCAGAAAGAGCCGTGGTGTGCGTTTTCGCCGGAAAACGCGTTTTCGGCCGAAAACGTGTACGTTTGCACTTCCCGGCCACAGAGAAGCTGCTAGCCGGGAATTCTCTGCCTGGTTCTACCCGCTGCCCGGAACGCTACGCAGGGCAAAAGCGATTCTCGTCCTCCGTGCTTGCTTTTTCTCAAAAAGAGCCGTGGTGTGCGTTTTCGCCGGAAAACGCGTTTTCGGACGAAAACGTGTACGTTTGCACTTCCCCGCCACAGGGAAGCTGCTAGCCGGGAATTCTCTGCCTGGTTCTACCCGCTGCCCGGAACGCTACGCAGGGCAAAAGCGATTCTCGTCCTCCGTGCTTGCTTTTTCTCAGAAAGAGCCGTGGTGTGCCTTTTCGCCGGAAAACGCGTTTTCGGCCGAAAACGTGTACGTTTGCACTTCCCCGCTACAGGGAAGCTGCTAGCCGGGAATTCTCTGCCTGGTTCTACCCGCTGCCCGGAACGCTACGCAGGGCAAAAGCGATTCTCGTCCTCCGTGCTTGCTTTTTCTCAAAAAGAGCCGTGGTGTGCGTTTTCGCCGGAAGACGCGTTTTCGGCCGAAAACGTGAACGTTTGCACTTCCCAGCCACAGGGAAGCTGCTAGCCGGGAATTCTCTGCCTGGTTCTACCCGCTGCCCGGAACGCTACGCAGGGCAAAAGCGATTCTCGTCCTCCGTGCTTGCTTTTTCTCAGAAAGAGCCGTGGTGTGCGTTTTCGCCGGAAAACGCGTTTTTGTCCGAAAACGTGTACGTTTGCACTTCCCAGCCACAGGGAAGGTGCTAGCCGGGAATTCTCTGCCTGGTTCTACCCGCTGCCCGGAACGCTACGCAGGGCAAAAGCGATTCTCGTCCTCCGTGCTTGCTTTTTCTCAGAAAGAGCCGTGGTGTGCGTTTTCGCCGGAAAACGCGTTTTCGGCCGAAAACGTGTACGTTTGCACTTCCCCGCCACAGGGAAGCTGCTAGCCGGGAATTCTCTGCCTGGTTCTACCCGCTGCCCGGAACGCTACGCAGGGCAAAAGCGATTCTCGTCCTCCGTGCTTGCTTTTTCTCAGAAAGAGCCGTGGTGTGCTTTTTCGCCGAAAACGCGTTTTTGGCCGAAAACGTGTACGTTTGCACTTCCCAGCCACAGGGAAGGTGCTAGACGGGAATTCTCTGCCTGGTTCTACCCGCTGCCCGGAACGCTAAGCAGGGCAAAAGCGATTCTCGTCCTCCGTGCTTGCTTTTTCTCAGAAAGAGCCGTGGTGTGCGTTTTCGCCGGAAAACGCGTTTTGGGCTGAAAACGTGTACGTTTGCACTTCCCAGCCACAGGGAAGGTGCTAGCCGGGAATTCTCTGCCTGGTTGTACCCGCTGCCCGGAACGCTACGCAGGGCAAAAGCGATTCTCGTCCTCCGTGCTTGCTTTTTCTCAGAAAGAGCCGTGGTGTGCGTTTTCGCCGGAAAACGCGTTTTTGGCCGAAAACGTGTACGTTTGCACTTCCCCGCCACAGGGAAGGTGCTAGCCGGTAATTCTCTGCCTGGTTCTACCCGCTGCCCGGAACGCTAAGCAGGGCAAAAGCGATTTCGTCCTCCGTGCTTGCTTTTTCTCAGAAAGAGCCGTGGTGTGCTTTTTCGCCGAAAACGCGTTTTTGGTCGAAAACGTGTACGTTTGCACTTCCCAGCCACAGAGAATGTGCTAGCCGGGAATTCTCTGCCTGGTTGTACCCTCTGCCCGGAACGCTACGCAGGGCAAAAGCGATTCTCGTCCTCCGTGCTTGCTTTTTCTCAGAAAGAGCCGTGGTGTGCGTTTTCGCCGGAAAACGCGTTTTCGGCCGAAAACGTGTACGTTTGCACTTCCCCGCCACAGAGAAGGTGGTAGCCGTGAATTCTCTGCCTGGTTCTACCCGCTGCCCGGAACGCTACGCAGGGCAAAAACGATTCTCGTCCTCCGTGCTTGCTTTTTCTCAGAAAGAGCCGTGGTGTGCTTTTTCACCGAAAACGCGTTTTTGGCCGAAAACGTGTACGTTTGCACTTCCCAGCCACAGGGAAGCTGCTAGCCGGGAATTCTCTGCCTGGTTCTACCCGCTGCCCGGAACGCTACGCAGGGCAAAAGCGATTCTCGTCCTCCGTGCTTGCTTTTTCTCAGAAAGAGCCGTGGTGTGCGTTTTCGCCGGAAAACGCGTTTTCGGCCGAAAACGTGTACGTTTGCACTTCCCCGCCACAGGGAAGGTGCTAGCCGGGAATTCTCTGCCTGGTTCTACCCGCTGCCCGGAACGCTACGCAGGGCAAAAGCGATTCTCGTCCTCCGTGCTTGCTTTTTCTCAGAAAGAGCCGTGGTGTGCGTTTTCGCCGGAAAACGCGTTTTCGGCCGAAAACGTGTATGTTTGCACTTCCCGGCCACAGGGAAGCTGCTAGCCAGGAATTCTCTGCCTGGTTCTACCCGCTGCCCGGAAGGCTACGCAGGGCAAAAGCGATTCTCGTCCTCCGTGCTTGCTTTTTCTCAGAAAGAGCCGTGGTGTGCTTTTTCGCCGAAAACGCGTTTTCGGCCGAAAACGTGTACGTTTGCACTTCCCAGCCACAGAGAAGGTGCTAGCCGGGAATTCTCTGCCTGGTTCTACCCGCTGCCCAGAACGCTACGCAGGGCAAAAGCGATTCTCGTCCTCCGTGCTTGCTTTTTCTCAGAAAGAGCCGTGGTGTGCGTTTTCGCCGGAAAACGCGTTTTGGGCCGAAAACGTGTACGTTTGCACTTCCGCGCCACAGGGAAGGTGCTAGCCTGGAATTCTCTGCCTGGTTCTACCCGCTGCCCGGAACGCTACGCAGGGCAAAAGCGATTCTCGTCCTCCGTGCTTGCTTTTTCTCAGAAAGAGCCGTGGTGTGCGTTTTCGCCGGAAAACGCGTTTTCGGCCGAAAACGTGTACGTTTGCACTTCCCAGCCACAGGAAAGCTGCTAGCCGGGAATTCTCTGCCTGGTTCTACCCGCTGCCCGGAACGCTACGCAGGGCAAAAGCGATTCTCGTCCTCCGTGCTTGCTTTTTCTCAGAAAGAGCCGTGGTGTGCGTTTTCGCCGGAAAACGCGTTTTCGGCCGAAAACGTGTACGTTTGCACTTCCCCGCCACAGGGAAGGTGCTAGCCGGGAATTCTCTGCCTGGTTCTACCCGCTGCCCGGAACGCTACGCAGGGCAAAAGCGATTCTCGTCCTCCGTGCTTGCTTTTTCTCAGAAAGAGCCGTGGTGTGCGTTTTCGCCGGAAAACGCGTTTTCGGCCGAAAACGTGTACGTTTGCACTTCCCCGCCACAGGGAAGCTGCTAGCCGGGAATTCTCTGCCTGGTTCTACCCGCTGCCCGGAACGCTACGCAGGGCAAAAGCGATTCTCGTCCTCCGTGCTTGCTTTTTCTCAGAAAGAGCCGTGGTGTGCGTTTTCGCCGGAAAACGCGTTTTCGGCCGA
The DNA here is from genome assembly GCF_965140245.1 of Athene noctua. Taxonomy (NCBI): domain Eukaryota; kingdom Metazoa; phylum Chordata; class Aves; order Strigiformes; family Strigidae; genus Athene; species Athene noctua. The sequence goes on from NW_027437574.1 coordinate 480,489, forward strand.
AAACGTGTATGTTTGCACTTCCCGGCCACAGGGAAGCTGCTAGCCGGGAATTCTCTGCCTGGTTGTACCCGCTGCCCAGAACGCTACTCAGGGCAAAAGCTATTCTCGTCCTCCGTGCTTGCTTTTTCTCAGAAAGAGCCGTGGTGTGCGTTTTCGCCGGAAAACGCGTTTTCGGCCGAAAACGTGTACGTTTGCACTTCCCGGCCACAGGGAAGCTGCTAGCCGAGAATTCTCTGCCTGGTTCTACCCGCTGCCCGGAACGCTACGCAGGGCAAAAGCGATTCTCGTCCTCCGTGCTTGCTTTTTCTCAGAAAGAGCCGTGGTGTGCGTTTTCGCCGGAAAACGCGTTTTCGGCCGAAAACGTGAACGTTTGCACTTCCCAGCCACAGGAAAGCTGCTAGCCGGGAATTCTCTGCCTGGTTCTACCCGCTGCCCGGAACGCTACGCAGGGCAAAAGCGATTCTCGTCCTCCGTGCTTGCTTTTTCTCAGAAAGAGCCGTGGTGTGCGTTTTCGCCGGAAAACGCGTTTTCGGCCGAAAACGTGTACGTTTGCACTTCCCCGCCACAGGGAAGCTGCTAGCCGGGAATTCTCTGCCTGGTTCTACCCGCTGCCCGGAACGCTACGCAGGGCAAAAGCGATTCTCGTCCTCCGTGCTTGCTTTTTCTCAGAAAGAGCCGTGGTGTGCGTTTTTGCTGGAAAACGCGTTTTCGGCCGAAAACGTGTACGTTTGCACTTCCCCGCCACAGGGAAGCTGCTAGCCGGGAATTCTCTGCCTGGTTCTACCCGCTGCCCGGAACGCTACGCAGGGCAAAAGCGATTCTCGTCCTCCGTGCTTGCTTTTTCTCAGAAAGAGCCGTGGTGTGCGATTTCGCCGGAAAACGCGTTTTCGGCCGAAAACGTTTACGTTTGCACTTCCCCGCCACAGGGAAGCTGCTAGCCGGGAATTCTCTGCCTGGTTCTACCCGCTGCCCGGAACGCTACGCAGGGCAAAAGCGATTCTCGTCCTCCGTGCTTGCTTTTTCTCCGAAAGAGCCGTGGTGTGCGTTTTCGCCGGAAAACGCGTTTTCGGCCGAAAACGTATACGTTTGCAGTTCCCCGCCACAGGGAAGCTGCTAGCCGGGAATTCTCTGCCTGGTTCTACCCGCTGCCCGGAACGCTACGCAGGGCAAAAGCGATTCTCGTCCTCCGTGCTTGCTTTTTCTCAGAAAGAGCCGTGGTGTGCGTTTTCGCCGAAAATGCGTTTTCGGCCGAAAACGTGTACGTTTGCAATTCCCGGCCACAGGGAAGCTGCTAGCCGGGAATTCTCTGCCTGGTTCTACCCGCTGCCCGGAACGCTACGCAGGGCAAAAGCGATTCTCGTCCTCCGTGCTTGCTTTTTCTCAAAAAGAGCCGTGGTGTGCGTTTTCGCCGGAAAACGCGTTTTCGGCCGAAAACGTGTACGTTTGCACTTCCCGGCCACAGGGAAGCTGCTAGCCGGGAATTCTCTGCCTGGTTCTACCCGCTGCCCGGAACGCTACGCAGGGCAAAAGCAATTCTCGTCCTCCGTGCTTGCTTTTTCTCAGAAAGAGCCGTGGTGTGCCTTTTCGCCGGAAAACGCGTTTTCGGCCGAAAACGTGTACGTTTGCACTTCCCCGCCACAGGGAAGCTGCTAGCCGGGAATTCTCTGCCTGGTTCTACCCGCTGCCCGGAACGCTACGCAGGGCAAAAGCGATTCTCGTCCTCCGTGCTTGCTTTTTCTCAGAAAGAGCCGTGGTGTGCGTTTTCGCCGGAAAACGCGTTTTCGGCCGAAAACGTGTACGTTTGCACTTCCCCGCCACAGGGAAGCTGCTAGCCGTGAATTCTCTGCCTGGTTCTACCCGCTGCCCGGAACGCTACGCAGGGCAAAAGCGATTCTCGTCCTCCGTGCTTGCTTTTTCTCAGAAAGAGCCGTGGTGTGCGTTTTCGCCGGAAAACGCTTTTTTGGCCGAAAACGTGTACGTTAGCACTTCCCAGCCACAGGGAAGCTGCTAGCCGGGAATTCTCTGCCTGGTTCTACCCGCTGCCCGGAACGCTACGCAGGGCAAAAGCGATGCTCGTCCTCCGTGCTTGCTTTTTCTCAGAAAGAGCCGTGGTGTGCGTTTTCGCCGGAAAACGCGTTTTCGGCCGAAAACGTGTACGTTTGCACTTCCCCGCCACAAGGAAGCTGCTAGCCGGGAATTCTCTGCCTGGTTCTACCCGCTGCCCGGAACGCTACGCAGGGCAAAAGCGATTCTCGTCCTCCGCGCTTGCTTTTTCTCAGAAAGAGCCGTGGTGTGCGTTTTCGCCGGAAAACGCGTTTTTGTCCGAAAACGTGTACGTTTGCACTTCCCCGCCACAGGGAAGGTGCTAGCCGGGAATTCTCTGCCTGGTTCTACCCGCTGCCGGGAACGCTACGCAGGGCAAAAGCGATTCTCGTCCTCCGTGCTTGCTTTTTCTCAGAAAGAGCCGTGGTGTGCGTTTTCGCAGGAAAACGCGTTTTCGGCCGAAAACGTGTACGTTTGCACTTCCCCGCCACAGGGAAGCTGCTAGCCGGGAATTCTCTGCCTGGTTCTACCCGCTGCCCGGAAAGCTACGCAGGGCAAAAGCGATTCTCGTCCTCCGTGCTTGCTTTTTCTCAGAAAGAGCCGTGGTGTGCGTTTTCGCCGGAAAACGCGTTTTCGGCCGAAAACGTGTACGTTTGCACTTCCCCGCCACAGGGAAGCTGCTAGCCGGGAATTCTCTGCCTGGTTCTACCCGCTGCCCGGAACGCTACGCAGGGCAAAAGCGATTCTCGTCCTCCGTGCTTGCTTTTTCTCCGAAAGAGCCGTGGTGTGCGTTTTCGCCGGAAAACGCGTTTTCGGCCGAAAACGTATACGTTTGCACTTCCCCGCCACAGGGAAGCTGCTAGCCGGGAATTCTCTGCCTGGTTCTACCCGCTGCCCGGAACGCTACGCAGGGCAAAAGCGATTCTCGTCCTCCGTGCTTGCTTTTTCTCAGAAAGAGCCGTGGTGTGCGTTTTCGCCGAAAATGCGTTTTCGGCCGAAAACGTGTACGTTTGCAATTCCCGGCCACAGGGAAGCTGCTAGCCGGGAATTCTCTGCCTGGTTCTACCCGCTGCCCGGAACGCTACGCAGGGCAAAAGCGATTCTCGTCCTCCGTGCTTGCTTTTTCTCAGAAAGAGCCGTGGTGTGCGTTTTCGCCGGAAAACGCGTTTTCGGCCGAAAACGTGTACGTTTGCACTTCCCCGCCACAGGGAAGCTGCTAGCCGTGAATTCTCTGCCTGGTTCTACCCGCTGCCCGGAACGCTACGCAGGGCAAAAGCGATTCTCGTCCTCCGTGCTTGCTTTTTCTCAGAAAGAGCCGTGGTGTGCGTTTTCGCCGGAAAACGCGTTTTTGGCCGAAAACGTGTACGTTTGCACTTCCCCGCCACAGTGAAGGTGCTAGCCGGGAATTCTCTGACTGGTTCTACCCGCTGCCCGGAACGCTACGCAGGGCAAAAGCGATTCTCGTCCTCCGTGCTTGCTTTTTCTCAGAAAGAGCCGTGGTGTGCGTTTTCGCCGAAAACGCGTTTTCGGCCGAAAACGTGTACGTTTGCACTTCCCAGCCACAGAGAAGGTGCTAGCCGGGAATTCTCTGCCTGGTTCTACCCGCTGCCCAGAACGCTACGCAGGGCAAAAGCGATTCTCGTCCTCCGTGCTTGCTTTTTCTCAGAAAGAGCCGTGGTGTGCGTTTTCGCCGGAAAACGCGTTTTCGGCCGAAAACGTGTACGTTTGCACTTCCCGGCCACAGGGAAGCTGCTAGCCGGGAATTCTCTGCCTGGTTCTACCCGCTGCCCGGAACGCTACGCAGGGCAAAAGCGATTCTCGTCCTCCGTGCTTGATTTTTCTCAGAAAGAGCCGTGGTGTGCGTTTTCGCCGGAAAACGCGTTTTTGGCCGAAAACGTGTACGTTTGCACTTCCCCGCCACAGGGAAGCTGCTAGCCGGGAATTCTCTGCCTGGTTCTACCCGCTGCCCGGAACGCTACGCAGGGCAAAAGCGATTCTCGTCCTCCGTGCTTGCTTTTTCTCAGAAAGAGCCGTGGTGTGCGTTTTCGCCGGAAAACGCGTTTTCGGCCGAAAACGTGTATGTTTGCACTTCCCGGCCACAGGGAAGCTGCTAGCCGGGAATTCTCTGCCTGGTTGTACCCGCTGCCCAGAACGCTACTCAGGGCAAAAGCTATTCTCGTCCTCCGTGCTTGCTTTTTCTCAGAAAGAGCCGTGGTGTGCGTTTTCGCCGGAAAACGCGTTTTCGGCCGAAAACGTGTACGTTTGCACTTCCCGGCCACAGGGAAGCTGCTAGCCGAGAATTCTCTGCCTGGTTCTACCCGCTGCCCGGAACGCTACGCAGGGCAAAAGCGATTCTCGTCCTCCGTGCTTGCTTTTTCTCAGAAAGAGCCGTGGTGTGCGTTTTCGCCGGAAAACGCGTTTTCGGCCGAAAACGTGAACGTTTGCACTTCCCAGCCACAGGAAAGCTGCTAGCCGGGAATTCTCTGCCTGGTTCTACCCGCTGCCCGGAACGCTACGCAGGGCAAAAGCGATTCTCGTCCTCCGTGCTTGCTTTTTCTCAGAAAGAGCCGTGGTGTGCGTTTTCGCCGGAAAACGCGTTTTCGGCCGAAAACGTGTACGTTTGCACTTCCCCGCCACAGGGAAGCTGCTAGCCGGGAATTCTCTGCCTGGTTCTACCCGCTGCCCGGAACGCTACGCAGGGCAAAAGCGATTCTCGTCCTCCGTGCTTGCTTTTTCTCAGAAAGAGCCGTGGTGTGCGTTTTTGCTGGAAAACGCGTTTTCGGCCGAAAACGTGTACGTTTGCACTTCCCCGCCACAGGGAAGCTGCTAGCCGGGAATTCTCTGCCTGGTTCTACCCGCTGCCCGGAACGCTACGCAGGGCAAAAGCGATTCTCGTCCTCCGTGCTTGCTTTTTCTCAGAAAGAGCCGTGGTGTGCGATTTCGCCGGAAAACGCGTTTTCGGCCGAAAACGTTTACGTTTGCACTTCCCCGCCACAGGGAAGCTGCTAGCCGGGAATTCTCTGCCTGGTTCTACCCGCTGCCCGGAACGCTACGCAGGGCAAAAGCGATTCTCGTCCTCCGTGCTTGCTTTTTCTCCGAAAGAGCCGTGGTGTGCGTTTTCGCCGGAAAACGCGTTTTCGGCCGAAAACGTATACGTTTGCAGTTCCCCGCCACAGGGAAGCTGCTAGCCGGGAATTCTCTGCCTGGTTCTACCCGCTGCCCGGAACGCTACGCAGGGCAAAAGCGATTCTCGTCCTCCGTGCTTGCTTTTTCTCAGAAAGAGCCGTGGTGTGCGTTTTCGCCGAAAATGCGTTTTCGGCCGAAAACGTGTACGTTTGCAATTCCCGGCCACAGGGAAGCTGCTAGCCGGGAATTCTCTGCCTGGTTCTACCCGCTGCCCGGAACGCTACGCAGGGCAAAAGCGATTCTCGTCCTCCGTGCTTGCTTTTTCTCAAAAAGAGCCGTGGTGTGCGTTTTCGCCGGAAAACGCGTTTTCGGCCGAAAACGTGTACGTTTGCACTTCCCGGCCACAGGGAAGCTGCTAGCCGGGAATTCTCTGCCTGGTTCTACCCGCTGCCCGGAACGCTACGCAGGGCAAAAGCAATTCTCGTCCTCCGTGCTTGCTTTTTCTCAGAAAGAGCCGTGGTGTGCCTTTTCGCCGGAAAACGCGTTTTCGGCCGAAAACGTGTACGTTTGCACTTCCCCGCCACAGGGAAGCTGCTAGCCGGGAATTCTCTGCCTGGTTCTACCCGCTGCCCGGAACGCTACGCAGGGCAAAAGCGATTCTCGTCCTCCGTGCTTGCTTTTTCTCAGAAAGAGCCGTGGTGTGCGTTTTCGCCGGAAAACGCGTTTTCGGCCGAAAACGTGTACGTTTGCACTTCCCCGCCACAGGGAAGCTGCTAGCCGTGAATTCTCTGCCTGGTTCTACCCGCTGCCCGGAACGCTACGCAGGGCAAAAGCGATTCTCGTCCTCCGTGCTTGCTTTTTCTCAGAAAGAGCCGTGGTGTGCGTTTTCGCCGGAAAACGCTTTTTTGGCCGAAAACGTGTACGTTAGCACTTCCCAGCCACAGGGAAGCTGCTAGCCGGGAATTCTCTGCCTGGTTCTACCCGCTGCCCGGAACGCTACGCAGGGCAAAAGCGATGCTCGTCCTCCGTGCTTGCTTTTTCTCAGAAAGAGCCGTGGTGTGCGTTTTCGCCGGAAAACGCGTTTTCGGCCGAAAACGTGTACGTTTGCACTTCCCCGCCACAAGGAAGCTGCTAGCCGGGAATTCTCTGCCTGGTTCTACCCGCTGCCCGGAACGCTACGCAGGGCAAAAGCGATTCTCGTCCTCCGCGCTTGCTTTTTCTCAGAAAGAGCCGTGGTGTGCGTTTTCGCCGGAAAACGCGTTTTTGTCCGAAAACGTGTACGTTTGCACTTCCCCGCCACAGGGAAGGTGCTAGCCGGGAATTCTCTGCCTGGTTCTACCCGCTGCCGGGAACGCTACGCAGGGCAAAAGCGATTCTCGTCCTCCGTGCTTGCTTTTTCTCAGAAAGAGCCGTGGTGTGCGTTTTCGCAGGAAAACGCGTTTTCGGCCGAAAACGTGTACGTTTGCACTTCCCCGCCACAGGGAAGCTGCTAGCCGGGAATTCTCTGCCTGGTTCTACCCGCTGCCCGGAAAGCTACGCAGGGCAAAAGCGATTCTCGTCCTCCGTGCTTGCTTTTTCTCAGAAAGAGCCGTGGTGTGCGTTTTCGCCGGAAAACGCGTTTTCGGCCGAAAACGTGTACGTTTGCACTTCCCCGCCACAGGGAAGCTGCTAGCCGGGAATTCTCTGCCTGGTTCTACCCGCTGCCCGGAACGCTACGCAGGGCAAAAGCGATTCTCGTCCTCCGTGCTTGCTTTTTCTCAGAAAGAGCCGTGGTGTGCGATTTCGCCGGAAAACGCGTTTTCGGCCGAAAACGTGTACGTTTGCACTTCCCCGCCACAGGGAAGCTGCTAGCCGGGAATTCTCTGCCTGGTTCTACCCGCTGCCCGGAACGCTACGCAGGGCAAAAGCGATTCTCGTCCTCCGTGCTTGCTTTTTCTCCGAAAGAGCCGTGGTGTGCGTTTTCGCCGGAAAACGCGTTTTCGGCCGAAAACGTATACGTTTGCACTTCCCCGCCACAGGGAAGCTGCTAGCCGGGAATTCTCTGCCTGGTTCTACCCGCTGCCCGGAACGCTACGCAGGGCAAAAGCGATTCTCGTCCTCCGTGCTTGCTTTTTCTCAGAAAGAGCCGTGGTGTGCGTTTTCGCCGAAAATGCGTTTTCGGCCGAAAACGTGTACGTTTGCAATTCCCGGCCACAGGGAAGCTGCTAGCCGGGAATTCTCTGCCTGGTTCTACCCGCTGCCCGGAACGCTACGCAGGGCAAAAGCGATTCTCGTCCTCCGTGCTTGCTTTTTCTCAGAAAGAGCCGTGGTGTGCGTTTTCGCCGGAAAACGCGTTTTCGGCCGAAAACGTGTACGTTTGCACTTCCCCGCCACAGGGAAGCTGCTAGCCGTGAATTCTCTGCCTGGTTCTACCCGCTGCCCGGAACGCTACGCAGGGCAAAAGCGATTCTCGTCCTCCGTGCTTGCTTTTTCTCAGAAAGAGCCGTGGTGTGCGTTTTCGCCGGAAAACGCGTTTTTGGCCGAAAACGTGTACGTTTGCACTTCCCCGCCACAGTGAAGGTGCTAGCCGGGAATTCTCTGACTGGTTCTACCCGCTGCCCGGAACGCTACGCAGGGCAAAAGCGATTCTCGTCCTCCGTGCTTGCTTTTTCTCAGAAAGAGCCGTGGTGTGCGTTTTCGCCGAAAACGCGTTTTCGGCCGAAAACGTGTACGTTTGCACTTCCCAGCCACAGAGAAGGTGCTAGCCGGGAATTCTCTGCCTGGTTCTACCCGCTGCCCAGAACGCTACGCAGGGCAAAAGCGATTCTCGTCCTCCGTGCTTGCTTTTTCTCAGAAAGAGCCGTGGTGTGCGTTTTCGCCGGAAAACGCGTTTTCGGCCGAAAACGTGTACGTTTGCACTTCCCGGCCACAGGGAAGCTGCTAGCCGGGAATTCTCTGCCTGGTTCTACCCGCTGCCCGGAACGCTACGCAGGGCAAAAGCGATTCTCGTCCTCCGTGCTTGATTTTTCTCAGAAAGAGCCGTGGTGTGCGTTTTCGCCGGAAAACGCGTTTTTGGCCGAAAACGTGTACGTTTGCACTTCCCCGCCACAGGGAAGGTGCTAGCCGGGAATTCTCTGCCTGGTTCTACCCGCTGCCCGGAACGCTACGCAGGGCAAAAGCGATTCTCGTCCTCCGTGCTTGCTTTTTCTCAGAAAGAGCCGTGGTGTGCGTTTTCGCCGGAAAACGCGTTTTCGGCCGAAAACGTGTACGTTTGCACTTCCCCGCCACAGGGAAGGTGCTAGCCGTGAATTCTCTGCCTGGTTCTACCCGCTGCCCGGAAGGCTACGCAGAGCAAAAGCGATTCTCGTCCTCCGTGCTTGCTTTTTCTCAGAAAGAGCCGTGGTGTGCTTTTTCGCCGAAAACGCGTTTTCGGCCGAAAACGTGTACGTTTGCACTTCCCAGCCACAGGGAAGCTGCTAGCCGGGAATTCTCTGCCTGGTTCTACCCGCTGCCCGGAACGCTACGCAGGGCAAAAGCGATTCTCGTCCTCCGTGCTTGCTTTTTCTCAGAAAGAGCCGTGGTGTGCGTTTTCGCCGAAAAGGAGTTTTTGGCCGAAAACGTGTACGTTTGCACTTCCCAGCCACAGGGAAGGTGCTAGCCGGGAATTCTCTGCCTGGTTCTACCCGCTGCCCGGAACGCTACGCAGGGCAAAAGCGATTCTCGTCCTCCGTGCTTGCTTTTTCTCAGAAAGAGCCGTGGTGTGCGTTTTCGCCGGAAAACGCGTTTTTGGCCGAAAACGTGTACGTTTGCACTTCCCCGCCACAGTGAAGGTGCTAGCCGGGAATTCTCTGCCTGGTTCTACCCGCTGCCCGGAACGCTACGCAGGGCAAAAGCGATTCTCGTCCTCCGTGCTTGCTTTTTCTCAGAAAGAGCCGTGGTGTGCGTTTTCGCCGGAAAACGCGTTTTTGGCCGAAAACGTGAACGTTTGCACTTCCCAGCCACAGGGAAGCTACTAGCCGGGAATTCTCTGCCTGGTTCTACCCGCTGCCCGGAACGCTACGCAGGGCAAAAGCGATTCTCGTCCTCCGTGCTTGCTTTTTCTCAGAAAGAGCCGTGGTGTGCTTTTTCGCCGAAAACGCGTTTTCGGCCGAAAACGTGTACGTTTGCACTTCCCAGCCACAGGGAAGCTGCTAGCCGGGAATTCTCTGCCTGGTTCTACCCGCTGCCCGGAACGCTACGCAGGGCAAAAGCGATTCTCGTCCTCCGTGCTTGCTTTTTCTCAGAAAGAGCCGTGGTGTGCGTTTTCGCCGAAAAGGAGTTTTTGGCCGAAAACGTGTACGTTTGCACTTCCCAGCCACAGGGAAGGTGCTAGCCGGGAATTCTCTGCCTGGTTCTACCCGCTGCCCGGAACGCTACGCAGGGCAAAAGCGATTCTCGTCCTCCGTGCTTGCTTTTTCTCAGAAAGAGCCGTGGTGTGCGTTTTCGCCGGAAAACGCGTTTTTGGCCGAAAACGTGTACGTTTGCACTTCCCCGCCACAGTGAAGGTGCTAGCCGGGAATTCTCTGCCTGGTTCTACCCGCTGCCCGGAACGCTACGCAGGGCAAAAGCGATTCTCGTCCTCCGTGCTTGCTTTTTCTCAGAAAGAGCCGTGGTGTGCGTTTTCGCCGGAAAACGCGTTTTTGGCCGAAAACGTGAACGTTTGCACTTCCCAGCCACAGGGAAGCTACTAGCCGGGAATTCTCTGCCTGGTTGTACCCGCTGCCCGGAACGCTACGCAGGGCAAAAGCGATTCTCGTCCTCCGTGCTTGCTTTTTCTCAGAAAGAGCCGTGGTGTGCGTTTTCGCCGGAAAACGCGTTTTCGGCCGAAAACGTGTACGTTTGCACTTCCCCGCCACAGAGAAGGTGGGAGCCGTGAATTCTCTGCCTGGTTCTACCCGCTGCCCGGAACGCTACGCAGGGCAAAAGCGATTCTCGTCCTCCGTGCTTGCTTTTTCTCAGAAAGAGCCGTGGTGTGCTTTTTCGCCGAAAACGCGTTTTTGGCCGAAAACGTGTACGTTTGCACTTCCCAGCCACAGGGAAGCTGCTAGCCGGGAATTCTCTGCCTGGTTCTACCCGCTGCCCGGAACGCTACGCAGGGCAAAAGCGATTCTCGTCCTCCGTGCTTGCTTTTTCTCAGAAAGAACCGTGGTGTGCGTTTTCGCCGGAAAACGCGTTTTCGGCCGAAAACGTGTACGTTTGCACTTCCCAGCCACAGGAAAGCTGCTAGCCGGGAATTCTCTGCCTGGTTCTACCCGCTGCCCGGAACGCTACGCAGGGCAAAAGCGATTCTCGTCCTCCGTGCTTGCTTTTTCTCAGAAAGAGCCGTGGTGTGCGTTTTCCCCGGAAAACGCGTTTTCGGCCGAAAACGTGTACGTTTGCACTTCCCCGCCACAGGGAAGCTGCTAGCCGGGAATTCTCTGCCTGGTTCTACCCGCTGCCCGGAACGCTACGCAGGGCAAAAGCGATTCTCGTCCTCCGTGCTTGCTTTTTCTCAGAAAGAGCCGTGGTGTGCGTTTTCCCCGGAAAACGCGTTTTCGGCCGAAAACGTGTACGTTTGCACTTCCCCGCCACAGGGAAGCTGCTAGCCGGGAATTCTCTGCCTGGTTCTACCCGCTGCCCGGAACGCTACGCAGGGCAAAAGCGATTCTCGTCCTCCGTGCTTACTTTTTCTCAGAAAGAGCCGTGGTGTGCGTTTTCGCCGAAAACGCGTTTTCGGCCGAAAACGTGTACGTTTGCGCTTCCCCGCCACAGGGAAGCTGCTAGCCGGGAATTCTCTGCCTGGTTCTACCCGCTGCCCGGAACGCTACGCAGGGCAAAAGCGATTCTCGTCCTCCGTGCTTGCTTTTTCTCAGAAAGAGCCGTGGTGTGCGTTTTCGCCAGAAAACGCGTTTTTGGCCGAAAACGTGTACGTTTGCTCTTCCCCGCCACAGGGAAGGTGCTAGCCTGGAATTCTCTGCCTGGTTCTACCCGCTGCCCGGAACGCTACGCAGGGCAAAAGCGATTCTCGTCCTCCGTGCTTGCTTTTTCTCAGAAAGAGCCGTGGTGTGCGTTTTCGCCGGAAAACGCGTTTTCGGCCGAAAACGTGAACGTTTGCACTTCCCAGCCACAGGGAAGCTGCTAGCCGGGAATTCTCTGCCTGGTTCTACCCGCTGCCCGGAACGCTACGCAGGGCAAAAGCGATTCTCGTCCTCCGTGCTTGCTTTTTCTCAGAAAGAGCCGTGGTGTGCGTTTTCGCCGGAAAACGCGTTTTCGGCCGAAAACGTGTACGTTTGCACTTCCCGGCCACAGGGAAGCTGCTAGCCGGGAATTCTCTGCCTGGTTCTACCCGCTGCCCGGAAGGCTACGCAGGGCAAAAGCGATTCTCGTCCTCCGTGCTTGCTTTTTCTCAGAAAGAGTAGTCGTGTGCGTTTTCGCCGGAAAACGCATTTTCGGCCGAAAACGTGTACGTTTGCACTTCCCCGCCACAGGGAAGCTGCTAGCCGGGAATTCTCTGCCTGGTTCTACCCGCTGCCCGGAACGCTACGCAGGGCAAAAGCGATTCTCGTCCTCCGTGCTTGCTTTTTCTCAGAAAGAGCCGTGGTGTGCGTTTTCGCCGGAAAACGCGTTTTCGGCCGAAAACGTGTACGTTTGCACTTCCCAGCCACAGGAAAGCTGCTAGCCGGGAATTCTCTGCCTGGTTCTACCCGCTGCCCGGAACGCTACGCAGGGCAAAAGCGATTCTCGTCCTCCGTGCTTGCTTTTTCTCAGAAAGAGCCGTGGTGTGCGTTTTCGCCGGAAAACGCGTTTTCGGCCGAAAACGTGTACGTTTGCACTTCCCCGCCACAGGGAAGGTGCTAGCCGGGAATTCTCTGCCTGGTTCTACCCGCTGCCCGGAACGCTACGCAGGGCAAAAGCGATTCTCGTCCTCCGTGCTTGCTTTTTCTCAGAAAGAGCCGTGGTGTGCGATTTCGCCGGAAAACGCGTTTTCGGCCGAAAACGTGTACGTTTGCACTTCCCCGCCACAGGGAAGCTGCTAGCCGGGAATTCTCTGCCTGGTTCTACCCGCTGCCCGGAACGCTACGCAGGGCAAAAGCGATTCTCGTCCTCCGTGCTTGCTTTTTCTCAGAAAGAGCCGTGGTGTGCGTTTTCGCCGGAAAACGCGTTTTCGGCCGAAAACGTATACGTTTGCACTTCCCCGCCACAGGGAAGCTGCTAGCCGGGAATTCTCTGCCTGGTTCTACCCGCTGCCCGGAACGCTACGCAGGGCAAAAGCGATTCTCGTCCTCCGTGCTTGCTTTTTCTCAGAAAGAGCCATGGTGTGCGTTTTCGCCGAAAACGCGTTTTCGGCCGAAAACGTGTACGTTTGCAATTCCCGGCCACAGGGAAGCTGCTAGCCGGGAATTCTCTGCCTGGTTCTACCCGCTGCCCGGAACGCTACGCAGGGCAAAGGCGATTCTCGTCCTCCGTGCTTGCTTTTTCTCAAAAAGAGCCGTGGTGTGCGTTTTCGCCGGAAAACGCGTTTTCGGCCGAAAACGTGTACGTTTGCACTTCCCGGCCACAGGGAAGCTGCTAGCCGGGAATTCTCTGCCTGGTTCTACCCGCTGCCCGGAACGCTACGCAGGGCAAAAGCGATTCTCGTCCTCCGTGCTTGCTTTTTCTCAGAAAGAGCCCTGGTGTGCCTTTTCGCCGGAAAACGCGTTTTCGGCCGAAAACGTGTACGTTTGCACTTCCCCGCCACAGGGAAGCTGCTAGCCGGGAATTCTCTGCCTGGTTCTACCCGCTGCCCGGAACGCTACGCAGGGCAAAAGCGATTCTCGTCCTCCGTGCTTGCTTTTTCTCAGAAAGAGCCGTGGTGTGCGTTTTCGCCGGAAAACGCGTTTTCGGCCGAAAACGTGTACGTTTGCACTTCCCCGCCACAGGGAAGCTGCTAGCCGGGAATTCTCTGCCTGGTTCTACCCGCTGCCCGGAACGCTACGCAGGGCAAAAGCGATTCTCGTCCTCCGTGCTTGCTTTTTCTCAGAAAGAGCCGTGGTGTGCTTTTTCGCCGAAAACGCGTTTTCGGCCGAAAACGTGTACGTTTGCACTTCCCAGCCACAGGGAAGGTGCTAGCCGGGAATTCTCTGCCTGGTTCTACCCGCTGCCCGGAACGCTACGCAGGGCAAAATCGGTTCTCGTCCTCCGTGCTTGCTTTTTCTCAGAAAGAGCCGTGGTGTGCGTTTTCGCCGGAAAACGCTTTTTTGGCCGAAAACGTGTACGTTTGCACTTCCCCGCCACAGTGAAGGTGCTAGCCGGGAATTCTCTGCCTGGTTCTACCCGCTGCCCGGAACGCTACGCAGGGCAAAAGCGATTCTCGTCCTCCGTGCTTGCTTTTTCTCAGAAAGAGCCGTGGTGTGCTTTTTCGCCGAAAACGCGTTTTCGGCCGAAAACGTGTACGTTTGCACTTCCCAGCCACAGAGAAGGTGCTAGCCGGGAATTCTCTACCTGGTTCTACCCGCTGCCCAGAACGCTACGCAGGGCAAAAGCGATTCTCGTCCTCCGTGCTTGCTTTTTCTCAGAAAGAGCCGTGGTGTGCGTTTTCGCCGGAAAACGCGTTTTCGGCCGAAAACGTGTACGTTTGCACTTCCCCGCCACAGGGAAGGTGCTAGCCGGGAATTCTCTGCCTGGTTCTACCCGCTGCCCGGAACGCTACGCAGGGCAAAAGCGATTCTCGTCCTCCGTGCTTGCTTTTTCTCAGAAAGAGCCTTGGTGTGCTTTTTCGCCGAAAACGTGTTTTTGGCCGAAAACGTGTACGTTTGCAATTCCCTGCCACAGAGAAGGTGCTAGCCGGGAATTCTCTGCCTGGTTCTACCCGCTGCCCGGAAGGCTACGCAGGGCAAAAGCGATTCTTGTCCTCCGTGCTTGCTTTTTCTCAGAAAGAGCCGTGGTGTGCGTTTTCGCCGGAAAACGCGTTTTCGGCCGAAAACGTGTACGTTTGCACTTCCCCGCCACAGGGAAGCTGCTAGCCGGGAATTCTCTGCCTGGTTCTACCCGCTGCCCGGAACGCTACGCAGGGCAAAAGCGATTCTCGTCCTCCGTGCTTGCTTTTTCTCAGAAAGAGCCGTGGTGTGCCTTTTCGCCGGAAAACGCGTTTTCGGCCGAAAACGTGTACGTTTGCACTTCCCCGCTACAGGGAAGCTGCTAGCCGGGAATTCTCTGCCTGGTTCTACCCGCTGCCCGGAACGCTACGCAGGGCAAAAGCGATTCTCGTCCTCCGTGCTTGCTTTTTCTCAAAAAGAGCCGTGGTGTGCGTTTTCGCCGGAAGACGCGTTTTCGGCCGAAAACGTGAACGTTTGCACTTCCCAGCCACAGGGAAGCTGCTAGCCGGGAATTCTCTGCCTGGTTCTACCCGCTGCCCGGAACGCTACGCAGGGCAAAAGCGATTCTCGTCCTCCGTGCTTGCTTTTTCTCAGAAAGAGCCGTGGTGTGCGTTTTCGCCGGAAAACGCGTTTTTGTCCGAAAACGTGTACGTTTGCACTTCCCAGCCACAGGGAAGCTGCTAGCCGGGAATTCTCTGCCTGGTTCTACCCGCTGCCCGGAACGCTACGCAGGGCAAAAGCGATTCTCGTCCTCCGTGCTTGCTTTTTCTCAGAAAGAGCCGTGGTGTGCGTTTTCGCCGGAAAACGCGTTTTCGGCCGAAAACGTGTACGTTTGCACTTCCCCGCCACAGGGAAGCTGCTAGCCGGGAATTCTCTGCCTGGTTCTACCCGCTGCCCGGAACGCTACGCAGGGCAAAAGCGATTCTCGTCCTCCGTGCTTGCTTTTTCTCAGAAAGAGCCGTGGTGTGCTTTTTCGCCGAAAACGCGTTTTTGGCCGAAAACGTGTACGTTTGCACTTCCCAGCCACAGGGAAGGTGCTAGCCGGGAATTCTCTGCCTGGTTCTACCCGCTGCCCGGAACGCTAAGCAGGGCAAAAGCGATTCTCGTCCTCCGTGCTTGCTTTTTCTCAGAAAGAGCCGTGGTGTGCGTTTTCGCCGGAAAACGCGTTTTGGGCCGAAAACGTGTACGTTTGCACTTCCCAGCCACAGGGAAGGTGCTAGCCGGGAATTCTCTGCCTGGTTGTACCCGCTGCCCGGAACGCTACGCAGGGCAAAAGCGATTCTCGTCCTCCGTGCTTGCTTTTTCTCAGAAAGAGCCGTGGTGTGCGTTTTCGCCGGAAAACGCGTTTTTGGCCGAAAACGTGTACGTTTGCACTTCCCCGCCACAGGGAAGGTGCTAGCCGGGAATTCTCTGCCTGGTTCTACCCGTTGCCCGGAACGCTATGCAGGGCAAAAGCGATTCTCGTCCTCCGTGCTTGCTTTTTCTCAGAAAGAGCCGTGGTGTGCTTTTTCGCCGAAAACGCGTTTTTGGTCGAAAACGTGTACGTTTGCACTTCCCAGCCACAGAGAATGTGCTAGCCGGGAATTCTCTGCCTGGTTGTACCCTCTGCCCGGAACGCTACGCAGGGCAAAAGCGATTCTCGTCCTCCGTGCTTGCTTTTTCTCAGAAAGAGCCGTGGTGTGCGTTTTCGCCGGAAAACGCGTTTTCGGCCGAAAACGTGTACGTTTGCACTTCCCCGCCACAGAGAAGGTGGTAGCCGTGAATTCTCTGCCTGGTTCTACCCGCTGCCCGGAACGCTACGCAGGGCAAAAGCGATTCTCGTCCTCCGTGCTTGCTTTTCTCAGAAAGAGCCGTGGTGTGCGTTTTCGCCGGAAAACGCGTTTTCGGCCGAAAACGTGTACGTTTGCACTTCCCCGCCACAGGGAAGGTGCTAGCCGGGAATTCTCTGCCTGGTTCTACCCGCTGCCCGGAACGCTACGCAGGGCAAAGCGATTCTCGTCCTCCGTGCTTGCTTTTTCTCAGAAAGAGCCGTGGTGTGCGTTTTCGCCGGAAAACGCGTTTTCGGCCGAAAACGTGTATGTTTGCACTTCCCGGCCACAGGGAAGCTGCTAGCCGGAATTCTCTGCCTGGTTCTACCCGCTGCCCGGAACGCTACGCAGGGCAAAAGCTATTCTCGCCCTCCATGCTTGCTTTTTCTCAGAAAGAGCCGTGGTGTGCGTTTTCGCCGGAAAACGCGTTTTCGGCCGAAAACGTGTACGTTTGCACTTCCCCGCCACCACAGGGAAGCTGCTAGCCGGGAATTCTCTGCCTGGTTCTACCCGCTGCCCGGAACGCTACGCAGGGCAAAAGCGATTCTCGTCCTCCGTGCTTGCTTTATCTCAGAAAGAGCCGTGGTGTGCGTTTTCCACGGAAAACGCGTTTTCGGCCGAAAACTTGTACGTTTGCACTTCCCCGCCACAGGGAAGCTGCTAGTCGAGAATTCTCTTACTGGTTCTACCCGCTGCCCGGAACGCTACGCAGGGCAAAAGCGATTCTCGTCCTCCGTGCTTGCTTTTTCTCAGAAAGAGCCGTGGTGTGCGTTTTCCACGGAAAACGCGTTTTCGGCCGAAAACGTGTACGTTTGCACTTCCCCGCCACAGGGAAGCTGCTAGCCGGGAATTCTCTGCCTGGTTCTACCCGCTGCCCGGAACGCTACGCAGGGCAAAAGCGATTCTCGTCCTCCGTGCTTGCTTTTTCTCAGAAAGAGCCGTGGTGTGCGTTTTCGCCGAAAACGCGTTTTCGGCCGAAAACGTGTACGTTTGCAATTCCCGGCCACAGGGAAGCTGCTAGCCAGGAATTCTCTGCCTGGTTCTACCCGCTGCCCGGAAGGCTACGCAGGGCAAAAGCGATTCTCGTCCTCCGTGCTTGCTTTTTCTCAGAAAGAGCCGTGGTGTGCTTTTTCGCCGAAAACGCGTTTTCGGCCGAAAACGTGTACGTTTGCACTTCCCAGCCACAGAGAAGGTGCTAGCCGGGAATTCTCTGCCTGGTTCTACCCGCTGCCCAGAACGCTACGCAGGGCAAAAGCGATTCTCGTCCTCCGTGCTTGCTTTTTCTCAGAAAGAGCCGTGGTGTGCGTTTTCGCCGGAAAACGCGTTTTGGGCCGAAAACGTGTACGTTTGCACTTCCGCGCCACAGGGAAGGTGCTAGCCTGGAATTCTCTGCCTGGTTCTACCCGCTGCCCGGAACGCTACGCAGGGCAAAAGCGATTCTCGTCCTCCGTGCTTGCTTTTTCTCAGAAAGAGCCGTGGTGTGCGTTTTCGCCGGAAAACGCGTTTTCGGCCGAAAACGTGTACGTTTGCACTTCCCAGCCACAGGAAAGCTGCTAGCCGGGAATTCTCTGCCTGGTTCTACCCGCTGCCCGGAACGCTACGCAGGGCAAAAGCGATTCTCGTCCTCCGTGCTTGCTTTTTCTCAGAAAGAGCCGTGGTGTGCGTTTTCGCCGGAAAACGCGTTTTCGGCCGAAAACGTGTACGTTTGCACTTCCCCGCCACAGGGAAGGTGCTAGCCGGGAATTCTCTGCCTGGTTCTACCCGCTGCCCGGAACGCTACGCAGGGCAAAAGCGATTCTCGTCCTCCGTGCTTGCTTTTTCTCAGAAAGAGCCGTGGTGTGCGTTTTCGCCGGAAAACGCGTTTTCGGCCGAAAACGTGTACGTTTGCACTTCCCCGCCACAGGGAAGCTGCTAGCCGGGAATTCTCTGCCTGGTTCTACCCGCTGCCCGGAACGCTACGCAGGGCAAAAGCGATTCTCGTCCTCCGTGCTTGCTTTTTCTCAGAAAGAGCCGTGGTGTGCGTTTTCGCCGGAAAACGCGTTTTCGGCCGAAAACGTGTATGTTTGCACTTCCCGGCCACAGGGAAGCTGCTAGCCGGGAATTCTCTGCCTGGTTGTACCCGCTGCCCAGAACGCTACTCAGGGCAAAAGCTATTCTCGTCCTCCGTGCTTGCTTTTTCTCAGAAAGAGCCGTGGTGTGCGTTTTCGCCGGAAAACGCGTTTTCGGCCGAAAACGTGTACGTTTGCACTTCCCGGCCACAGGGAAGCTGCTAGCCGGGAATTCTCTGCCTGGTTCTACCCGCTGCCCGGAACGCTACGCAGGGCAAAAGCGATTCTCGTCCTCCGTGCTTGCTTTTTCTCAGAAAGAGCCGTGGTGTGCGTTTTCGCTGGAAAACGCGTTTCGGCCGAAAACGTGTACGTTTGCACTTCCCAGCCACAGGAAAGCTGCTAGCCGGGAATTCTCTGCCTGGTTCTACCCGCTGCCCGGAACGCTACGCAGGGCAAAAGCGATTCTCGTCCTCCGTGCTTGCTTTTTCTCAGAAAGAGCCGTGATGTGCGTTTTCGCCGGAAAACGCGTTTTCGGCCGAAAACGTGTACGTTTGCACTTCCCCGCCACAGGGAAGCTGCTAGCCGGGAATTCTCTGCCTGGTTCTACCGCTGCCCGGAACGCTACGCAGGGCAAAAGCGATTCTCGTCCTCCGTGCTTGCTTTTTCTCAGAAAGAGCCGTGGTGTGCGATTTCGCCGGAAAACGCGTTTTCGGCCGAAAACGTGTACGTTTGCACTTCCCCGCCACAGGGGAGCTGCTAGCCGGGAATTCTCTGCCTGGTTCTACCCGCTGCCCGGAACGCTACGCAGGGCAAAAGCGATTCTCGTCCTCCGTGCTTGCTTTTTCTCCGAAAGAGCCGTGGTGTGCGTTTTCGCCGGAAAACGCGTTTTCGGCCGAAAACGTATACGTTTCCACTTCCCCGCCACAGGGAAGCTGCTAGCCGGGAATTCTCTGCCTGGTTCTACCCGCTGCCCGGAACGCTACGCAGGGCAAAAGCGATTCTCGTCCTCCGTCCTTGCTTTTTCTCAGAAAGAGCCGTGGTGTGCGTTTTCGCCGAAAATGCGTTTTCGGCCGAAAACGTGTACGTTTGCAATTCCCGGCCACAGGGAAGCTGCTAGCCGGGAATTCTCTGCCTGGTTCTACCCGCTGCCCGGAACGCTACGCAGGGCAAAAGCGATTCTCGTCCTCCGTGCTTGCTTTTTCTCAAAAAGAGCCGTGGTGTGCGTTTTCGCCGGAAAACGCGTTTTCGGCCGAAAACGTGTACGTTTGCACTTCCCGGCCACAGGGAAGCTGCTAGCCGGGAATTCTCTGCCTGGTTCTACCCGCTGCCCGGAACGCTACGCAGGGCAAAAGCAATTCTCGTCCTCCGTGCTTGCTTTTTCTCAGAAAGAGCCGTGGTGTGCCTTTTCGCCGGAAAACGCGTTTTCGGCCGAAAACGTGTACGTTTGCACTTCCCCGCCACAGGGAAGCTGCTAGCCGGGAATTCTCTGCCTGGTTCTACCCGCTGCCCGGAACGCTACGCAGGGCAAAAGCGATTCTCGTCCTCCGTGCTTGCTTTTTCTCAGAAAGAGCCGTGGTGTGCGTTTTCGCCGGAAAACGCGTTTTCGGCCGAAAACGTGTACGTTTGCACTTCCCCGCCACAGGGAAGCTGCTAGCCGTGAATTCTCTGCCTGGTTCTACCCGCTGCCCGGAACGCTACGCAGGGCAAAAGCGATTCTCGTCCTCCGTGCTTGCTTTTTCTCAGAAAGAGCCGTGGTGTGCGTTTTCGCCGGAAAACGCTTTTTTGGCCGAAAACGTGTACGTTAGCACTTCCCAGCCACAGGGAAGCTGCTAGCCGGGAATTCTCTGCCTGGTTCTACCCGCTGCCCGGAACGCTACGCAGGGCAAAAGCGATTCTCGTCCTCCGTGCTTGCTTTTTCTCAGAAAGAGCCGTGGTGTGCGTTTTCGCCGGAAAACGCGTTTTCGGCCGAAAACGTGTACGTTTGCACTTCCCGGCCACAGGGAAGCTGCTAGCCGGGAATTCTCTGCCTGGTTCTACCCGCTGCCCGGAACGCTACGCAGGGCAAAAGCGATGCTCGTCCTCCGTGCTTGCTTTTTCTCAGAAAGAGCCGTGGTGTGCGTTTTCGCCGGAAAACGCGTTTTCGGCCGAAAACGTGTACGTTTGCACTTCCCCGCCACAAGGAAGCTGCTAGCCGGGAATTCTCTGCCTGGTTCTACCCGCTGCCCGGAACGCTACGCAGGGCAAAAGCGATTCTCGTCCTCCGCGCTTGCTTTTTCTCAGAAAGAGCCGTGGTGTGCGTTTTCGCCGGAAAACGCGTTTTTTTCCGAAAACGTGTACGTTTGCACTTCCCCGCCACAGGGAAGGTGCTAGCCGGGAATTCTCTGCCTGGTTCTACCCGCTGCCCGGAACGCTACGCAGGGCAAAAGCGATTCTCGTCCTCCGTGCTTGCTTTTTCTCAGAAAGAGCCGTGGTGTGCGTTTTCGCCGGAAAACGCGTTTTCGGCCGAAAACGTGTACGTTTGCACTTCCCCGCCACAGGGAAGCTGCTAGCCGGGAATTCTCTGCCTGGTTCTACCCGCTGCCCGGAAAGCTACGCAGGGCAAAAGCGATTCTCGTCCTCCGTGCTTGCTTTTTCTCAGAAAGAGCCGTGGTGTGCGTTTTCGCCGGAAAACGCGTTTTCGGCCGAAAACGTGTACGTTTGCACTTCCCCGCCACAGGGAAGCTGCTAGCCGGGAATTCTCTGCCTGGTTCTACCCGCTGCCCGGAACGCTACGCAGGGCAAAAGCGATTCTCGTCCTCCGTGCTTGCTTTTTCTCAGAAAGAGCCGTGGTGTGCGATTTCGCCGGAAAACGCGTTTTCGGCCGAAAACGTGTACGTTTGCACTTCCCCGCCACAGGGAAGCTGCTAGCCGGGAATTCTCTGCCTGGTTCTACCCGCTGCCCGGAACGCTACGCAGGGCAAAAGCGATTCTCGTCCTCCGTGCTTGCTTTTTCTCCGAAAGAGCCGTGGTGTGCGTTTTCGCCGGAAAACGCGTTTTCGGCCGAAAACGTATACGTTTGCACTTCCCCGCCACAGGGAAGCTGCTAGCCGGGAATTCTCTGCCTGGTTCTACCCGCTGCCCGGAACGCTACGCAGGGCAAAAGCGATTCTCGTCCTCCGTGCTTGCTTTTTCTCAGAAAGAGCCGTGGTGTGCGTTTTCGCCGAAAATGCGTTTTCGGCCGAAAACGTGTACGTTTGCAATTCCCGGCCACAGGGAAGCTGCTAGCCGGGAATTCTCTGCCTGGTTCTACCCGCTGCCCGGAACGCTACGCAGGGCAAAAGCGATTCTCGTCCTCCGTGCTTGCTTTTTCTCAGAAAGAGCCGTGGTGTGCGTTTTCGCCGGAAAACGCGTTTTCGGCCGAAAACGTGTACGTTTGCACTTCCCCGCCACAGGGAAGCTGCTAGCCGTGAATTCTCTGCCTGGTTCTACCCGCTGCCCGGAACGCTACGCAGGGCAAAAGCGATTCTCGTCCTCCGTGCTTGCTTTTTCTCAGAAAGAGCCGTGGTGTGCGTTTTCGCCGGAAAACGCGTTTTTGGCCGAAAACGTGTACGTTAGCACTTCCCAGCCACAGGGAAGCTGCTAGCCGGGAATTCTCTGCCTGGTTCTACCCGCTGCCCGGAACGCTACGCAGGGCAAAAGCGATTCTCGTCCTCCGTGCTTGCTTTTTCTCAGAAAGAGCCGTGGTGTGCGTTTTCGCCGGAAAACGCGTTTTCGGCCGAAAACGTGTACGTTTGCACTTCCCGGCCACAGGGAAGCTGCTAGCCGGGAATTCTCTGCCTGGTTCTACCCGCTGCCCGGAACGCTACGCAGGGCAAAAGCGATGCTCGTCCTCCGTGCTTGCTTTTTCTCAGAAAGAGCCGTGGTGTGCGTTTTCGCCGGAAAACGCGTTTTCGGCCGAAAACGTGTACGTTTGCACTTCCCCGCCACAGGGAAGCTGCTAGCCGGGAATTCTCTGCCTGGTTCTACCCGCTGCCCGGAACGCTACGCAGGGCAAAAGCGATTCTCGTCCTCCGCGCTTGCTTTTTCTCAGAAAGAGCCGTGGTGTGCGTTTTCGCCGGAAAACGCGTTTTTGTCCGAAAACGTGTACGTTTGCACTTCCCCGCCACAGGGAAGGTGCTAGCCGGGAATTCTCTGCCTGGTTCTACCCGCTGCCCGGAACGCTACGCAGGGCAAAACCGATTCTCGTCCTCCGTGCTTGCTTTTTCTCAGAAAGAGCCGCGGTGTGCGTTTTCGCAGGAAAACGCGTTTTCGGCCGAAAACTTGTACGTTTGCACTTCCCCGCCACAGGGAAGCTGCTAGCCGGGAATTCTCTGCCTGGTTCTACCCGCTGCCCGGAAAGCTACGCAGGGCAAAAGCGATTCTCGTCCTCCGTGCTTGCTTTTTCTCAGAAAGAGCCGTGGTGTGCGTTTTCGCCGAAAACGCGTTTTCGGCCGAAAACGTGAACGTTTGCAATTCCCGGCCACAGGGAAGCTGCTAGCTAGCCGGGAATTCTCTGCCTGGTTCTACCCGCTGCCCGGAACGCTACGCAGGGCAAAAGCGGTTCTCGTCCTCCGTGCTTGCTTTTTCTCAGAAAGAGCCGTGGTGTGCGTTTTCGCCGGAAAACGCGTTTTCGGCCGAAAACGTGTACGTTTGCACTTCCCCGCCACAGGGAAGCTGCTAGCCGGGAATTCTCTGCCTGGTTCTACCCGCTGCCCGGAACGCTACGCAGGGCAAAAGCGGTTCTCGTCCTCCGTGCTTGCTTTTTCTCAGAAAGAGCCGTGGTGTGCGTTTTCGCCGGAAAACGCGTTTTCGGCCGAAAACGTGTACGTTTGCACTTCCCCGCCACAGGGAAGCTGCTAGCCGGGAATTCTCTGCCTGGTTCTACCCGCTGCCCGGAACGCTACGCAGGGCAAAAGCGGTTCTCGTCCTCCGTGCTTGCTTTTTCTCAGAAAGAGCCGTGGTGTGCGTTTTCGCCGGAAAACGCGTTTTCGGCCGAAAACGTGTACGTTTGCACTTCCCCGCCACAGGGAAGCTGCTAGCCGGGAATTCTCTGCCTGGTTCTACCCGCTGCCCGGAACGCTACGCAGGGCAAAAGCGGTTCTCGTCCTCCGTGCTTGCTTTTTCTCAGAAAGAGCCGTGGTGTGCGTTTTCGCCGGAAAACGCGTTTTCGGCCGAAAACGTGTACGTTTGCACTTCCCCGCCACAGGGAAGCTGCTAGCCGGGAATTCTCTGCCTGGTTCTACCCGCTGCCCGGAACGCTACGCAGGGCAAAAGCGGTTCTCGTCCTCCGTGCTTGCTTTTTCTCAGAAAGAGCCGTGGTGTGCGTTTTCGCCGGAAAACGCGTTTTCGGCCGAAAACGTGTACGTTTGCACTTCCCCGCCACAGGGAAGCTGCTAGCCGGGAATTCTCTGCCTGGTTCTACCCGCTGCCCGGAACGCTACGCAGGGCAAAAGCGGTTCTCGTCCTCCGTGCTTGCTTTTTCTCAGAAAGAGCCGTGGTGTGCGTTTTCGCCGGAAAACGCGTTTTCGGCCGAAAACGTGTACGTTTGCACTTCCCCGCCACAGGGAAGCTGCTAGCCGGGAATTCTCTGCCTGGTTCTACCCGCTGCCCGGAACGCTACGCAGGGCAAAAGCGGTTCTCGTCCTCCGTGCTTGCTTTTTCTCAGAAAGAGCCGTGGTGTGCGATTTCGCCGGAAAACGCGTTTTCGGCCGAAAACGTGTACGTTTGCACTTCCCCGCCACAGGGAAGCTGCTAGCCGGGAATTCTCTGCCTGGTTCTACCCGCTGCCCGGAACGCTACGCAGGGCAAAAGCGGTTCTCGTCCTCCGTGCTTGCTTTTTCTCAGAAAGAGCCGTGGTGTGCGTTTTCGCCGGAAAACGCGTTTTCGGCCGAAAACGTGTACGTTTGCACTTCCCCGCCACAGGGAAGCTGCTAGCCGGGAATTCTCTGCCTGGTTCTACCCGCTGCCCGGAACGCTACGCAGGGCAAAAGCGGTTCTCGTCCTCCGTGCTTGCTTTTTCTCAGAAAGAGCCGTGGTGTGCGTTTTCGCCGGAAAACGCGTTTTCGGCCGAAAACGTGTACGTTTGCACTTCCCCGCCACAGGGAAGCTGCTAGCCGGGAATTCTCTGCCTGGTTCTACCCGCTGCCCGGAACGCTACGCAGGGCAAAAGCGGTTCTCGTCCTCCGTGCTTGCTTTTTCTCAGAAAGAGCCGTGGTGTGCGTTTTCGCCGGAAAACGCGTTTTCGGCCGAAAACGTGTACGTTTGCACTTCCCCGCCACAGGGAAGCTGCTAGCCGGGAATTCTCTGCCTGGTTCTACCCGCTGCCCGGAACGCTACGCAGGGCAAAAGCGGTTCTCGTCCTCCGTGCTTGCTTTTTCTCAGAAAGAGCCGTGGTGTGCGTTTTCGCCGGAAAACGCGTTTTCGGCCGAAAACGTGTACGTTTGCACTTCCCCGCCACAGGGAAGCTGCTAGCCGGGAATTCTCTGCCTGGTTCTACCCGCTGCCCGGAACGCTACGCAGGGCAAAAGCGGTTCTCGTCCTCCGTGCTTGCTTTTTCTCAGAAAGAGCCGTGGTGTGCGTTTTCGCCGGAAAACGCGTTTTCGGCCGAAAACGTGTACGTTTGCACTTCCCCGCCACAGGGAAGCTGCTAGCCGGGAATTCTCTGCCTGGTTCTACCCGCTGCCCGGAACGCTACGCAGGGCAAAAGCGGTTCTCGTCCTCCGTGCTTGCTTTTTCTCAGAAAGAGCCGTGGTGTGCGTTTTCGCCGGAAAACGCGTTTTCGGCCGAAAACGTGTACGTTTGCACTTCCCCGCCACAGGGAAGCTGCTAGCCGGGAATTCTCTGCCTGGTTCTACCCGCTGCCCGGAACGCTACGCAGGGCAAAAGCGGTTCTCGTCCTCCGTGCTTGCTTTTTCTCAGAAAGAGCCGTGGTGTGCGTTTTCGCCGGAAAACGCGTTTTCGGCCGAAAACGTGTACGTTTGCACTTCCCCGCCACAGGGAAGCTGCTAGCCGGGAATTCTCTGCCTGGTTCTACCCGCTGCCCGGAACGCTACGCAGGGCAAAAGCGGTTCTCGTCCTCCGTGCTTGCTTTTTCTCAGAAAGAGCCGTGGTGTGCGTTTTCGCCGGAAAACGCGTTTTCGGCCGAAAACGTGTACGTTTGCACTTCCCCGCCACAGGGAAGCTGCTAGCCGGGAATTCTCTGCCTGGTTCTACCCGCTGCCCGGAACGCTACGCAGGGCAAAAGCGGTTCTCGTCCTCCGTGCTTGCTTTTTCTCAGAAAGAGCCGTGGTGTGCGTTTTCGCCGGAAAACGCGTTTTCGGCCGAAAACGTGTACGTTTGCACTTCCCCGCCACAGGGAAGCTGCTAGCCGGGAATTCTCTGCCTGGTTCTACCCGCTGCCCGGAACGCTACGCAGGGCAAAAGCGGTTCTCGTCCTCCGTGCTTGCTTTTTCTCAGAAAGAGCCGTGGTGTGCGTTTTCGCCGGAAAACGCGTTTTCGGCCGAAAACGTGTACGTTTGCACTTCCCCGCCACAGGGAAGCTGCTAGCCGGGAATTCTCTGCCTGGTTCTACCCGCTGCCCGGAACGCTACGCAGGGCAAAAGCGGTTCTCGTCCTCCGTGCTTGCTTTTTCTCAGAAAGAGCCGTGGTGTGCGTTTTCGCCGGAAAACGCGTTTTCGGCCGAAAACGTGTACGTTTGCACTTCCCCGCCACAGGGAAGCTGCTAGCCGGGAATTCTCTGCCTGGTTCTACCCGCTGCCCGGAACGCTACGCAGGGCAAAAGCGGTTCTCGTCCTCCGTGCTTGCTTTTTCTCAGAAAGAGCCGCGGTGTGCGTTTTCGCCGGAAAACGCGTTTTCGGCCGAAAACGTGTACGTTTGCACTTCCCCGCCACAGGGAAGCTGCTAGCCGGGAATTCTCTGCCTGGTTCTACCCGCTGCCCGGAACGCTACGCAGGGCAAAAGCGGTTCTCGTCCTCCGTGCTTGCTTTTTCTCAGAAAGAGCCGTGGTGTGCGTTTTCGCCGGAAAACGCGTTTTCGGCCGAAAACGTGTACGTTTGCACTTCCCCGCCACAGGGAAGCTGCTAGCCGGGAATTCTCTGCCTGGTTCTACCCGCTGCCCGGAACGCTACGCAGGGCAAAAGCGGTTCTCGTCCTCCGTGCTTGCTTTTTCTCAGAAAGAGCCGTGGTGTGCGTTTTCGCCGGAAAACGCGTTTTCGGCCGAAAACGTGTACGTTTGCACTTCCCCGCCACAGGGAAGCTGCTAGCCGGGAATTCTCTGCCTGGTTCTACCCGCTGCCCGGAACGCTACGCAGGGCAAAAGCGGTTCTCGTCCTCCGTGCTTGCTTTTTCTCAGAAAGAGCCGTGGTGTGCGTTTTCGCCGGAAAACGCGTTTTCGGCCGAAAACGTGTACGTTTGCACTTCCCCGCCACAGGGAAGCTGCTAGCCGGGAATTCTCTGCCTGGTTCTACCCGCTGCCCGGAACGCTACGCAGGGCAAAAGCGGTTCTCGTCCTCCGTGCTTGCTTTTTCTCAGAAAGAGCCGTGGTGTGCGTTTTCGCCGGAAAACGCGTTTTCGGCCGAAAACGTGTACGTTTGCACTTCCCCGCCACAGGGAAGCTGCTAGCCGGGAATTCTCTGCCTGGTTCTACCCGCTGCCCGGAACGCTACGCAGGGCAAAAGCGGTTCTCGTCCTCCGTGCTTGCTTTTTCTCAGAAAGAGCCGTGGTGTGCGTTTTCGCCGGAAAACGCGTTTTCGGCCGAAAACGTGTACGTTTGCACTTCCCCGCCACAGGGAAGCTGCTAGCCGGGAATTCTCTGCCTGGTTCTACCCGCTGCCCGGAACGCTACGCAGGGCAAAAGCGGTTCTCGTCCTCCGTGCTTGCTTTTTCTCAGAAAGAGCCGTGGTGTGCGTTTTCGCCGGAAAACGCGTTTTCGGCCGAAAACGTGTACGTTTGCACTTCCCCGCCACAGGGAAGCTGCTAGCCGGGAATTCTCTGCCTGGTTCTACCCGCTGCCCGGAACGCTACGCAGGGCAA